>NC_134530.1:297521319-297558819 GCF_050624435.1 Tenrec ecaudatus
TTAGGGTTAAGGATTAGGGTTAAGGGTTGAGTGTTAAGTGTTAGGGTTAGGGTTAGGGTTAGGGTTAACCTTAGGGTTAGGCTTAGGCTTAGGTTTAGGGTTAGGGTTCGGGTTATGCTTAGTGTTAGTGTTAGGTTTAGGGTTAGGGTTAGGGTTAGGGTTTAGGGTTAGGGTTAGGGTTAGGGTAAAGGTTAGGGTTAGGGTTAGGGTTAAGATTCGTGTTAGTGTTAGGTTTTATGGTTAGGGTTAGGATTATGGTTAGGTTTAAGGTGTAGCGTTAGGTTTAGGGTTAGGGATTAGGGTGAGTGTTTGGGTTAGGGTTAATGTTAGGGTGTGGGTTAGGGATAGTGTTAGGGTTAGGGTTAGGGTTAGGATAGTGTTAGGGTTAGGGTTCGGGTTAGTGTTAGCGTTAGGGTTAAGGTTAGGGTTGTTAGGGTTAGGGATAGGGTTGTTAGGGTTAGGGTTGTTAGGATTAGGGTTAAGGTTCTTTGGGTTAAGGTTAGGGATAGGGTAGTGTTGTTAGAGTTAGAGTTGTTACGGTTATTGTTAGCGCTAGGGTTAGGGTTGTTAGGATTAGATTTAAGGTTGTTAGGGTTAGGGTTAGGGTTAAGGTTAGGGTTAGGGTTTGGTTAGTTAGGGTTAGGGTTGTTTGGGTTAGGGTTAAGATTGTTAAAGTTAGGTTTAGGGTTGTTAGGGTTAAGGTAAGGGTTCAGGTTAGGGTTAGGGTTAGGGTTAGGATTAGGGTTAGGGTAAGGGTTGTTAGTGTTAGTGTTGTTAGGTTTAGGGTTAGGGTTAGGGTAAGGTTTAGGGTTAGTGTTAGGGTTTGCGTTAGGTTTACGGTTAGGGTTAGGTTTAGGGTTAAGGGTTACGGTTAGGGTTAGGGATAGGTTTATGGTTAGGATTAAGGGTTAAGGGTTTGGGTTAGGGTTAGGGTTAAGGGTTATGGTTAGGTTTAGGATTAGGGTTAGGGTTAGAGTTAGGGTTAGGGTTAGGGTTAAATTTAGGTTTAGGCTTAGGGTTAGGCTTACGCTTAAGGTTAGGCTTAGGGTTAGTGTTAGAGTTAGAGTAAGGGTTTAGGGTTAGGGTAAGGGTTGTTAGGGTTAGGGATAGGTTTGTTATGGTTAGTGTTAGGGTTTTTAGGGTTAGAGTTAGTGTTAGGGTAGTGTTGTTAGAGTTAGAGTTGTTACGGTTATAGTTAGCATTTGGGTTAGGGTTGTTAGAATTAGAGTTATGATTATTAGGGTTAGGGTTATGGTTTTGTTAGTTAGGGTTAGGGTTAGTGTTAGGGTTAAGATTGTTATGGTTAGGATTAAGGTTGTTAGGGTTAGGTTTCAGGTTATGGTTAGGGTTAGGATTAGTGTTAGTGTTAGGGTTAGGGTTGTTAGTGTTAGTTTTAGGTTTAGGGTTAGGGTTAGGGTCAGGGTTAGGGGCCAGGGTTAAGGGTTAAGGGTCAGAGTTTGGGTAAGGGTTAAGGGTTAGGGTTAGAGTTAGGGTTAGTGTTAGGGACAGGGTTAGGTTTAGGGTTAGGGTTAGGGTTAGGGGAAGGTTTAGGCTTAGGGTTTAGAGATAGGGTTAGGGTTGGGGTTAGTGTTAGGGTCAGTGTCAGGGTTCTTAGGGTTAGGGTTGTTAGGGTTAGAGTAAGGGTTAAGGGTTAGGGTTATGGTTAGGGTTAGGGTCAGGGTCAGGGTCAGGGGTATTGTTAGGGTTAGGTTGAGGGTTAGTGTTAGGGTTCAGTGTTAGGGTTAGGTTTAGGGTAAGGGTTAGGGTTAGGGTTAGGTTTAGGGTTAGGGTTAGGGTTAGAGTTAAGGGTTAAGGGTTAAGGTGAGGGTTAGGGTTAGGCTTAGGGTTAGGCTTAGTCTTAGGCTTAGGGTTAGGATTAGAGTTATTGTTAGTGTCAGGCTTAGGGTTAGTGTTAGTGTTAGGGTTAGGGTTATTGTTAGGTTTTAGTGTTAGGGTTTAGGGTTAGGGTAAGGGTAAGGGTAGGGTTTAGGGTTAGGGTCATTGTTAGGGTTAGGGATAGGGTTAGGGTTAGGGTTAGGTTTAGGGTTAAGGTTTAAGGTTAGGGTTAGGGTTAGGGTTAAGTTTAGGGGTTAGGGTTAAGGGTTAGGCTTAGGTTTAGGCTTAGGCTTAGGGTCAGGGTTAAAGTTGGGGTTAGGGTTAGGCTTAGTGTTAGTGTTAGGGTTAGGGTTAGGCTTAGGCTTAGGCTTAGGGTTAGGTTTTAGGGTTAGGGTTTAGCGTTAGGGTTAAGGTTAAGGTTAGGGTTAGTGCTAGTGTTAGGGTAAGTGTTAGGTTAGTGTTAGTGTTAGGGTTAGGTTAAGGGTTAAGGGTTAGGGTTAGGTTTAGGCTTAGGTTTAGAGTTAGGCTTAGGCTTAAGGTTAGGCTTAGGCTTAGGTTTAGGGTTAGGGTTAGGGTAATTGTTAGCGTTAGGGTTAGTTTCAGGCTTAGGCTTAGGGTTAGGGTTAGGTGTAGGGTTAGGTTTAGAGTTAAGGTTAGGGTTGTTAGGGTTAGGGTTGTTAGGGTTAGGGTTAGGGTTCTTAGGGTTAGGGTTAGGCTTCTGTTGATTAGGGTTAGGGTTATGGTAATAGTTGTTAGGGTTATGGTTATGGTTGTTAGGTTTAGGGGTTGGGTTAGTTTAGGGTTGTTAGGCTTAGGGGTAGGGTTGTTATGGTTAGGGTTAGAATTAGGTTTAGGGTTGTTAGGATTAGGGTGAGGGTTGTTAGGGTTAGGGTTTGGGTTAGGGTTTGGTAGTTAGGGTTAAGATTTTTTGGGTTAGTGTTAGGGTTAGTGTTAGGATTAGGGTTAGGGTTAGAGTTAGGGTTAGGTTTAGGCTTAGGGTTAGGCTTTGGCTTAAGTTTAGGCTTAGAGTTAGGGTTAGAGTTAGGGTAAGGGTTAGGGTTAGGGTTTGGGTTAGGGTTAGGGTTAGGGTTAGGGTTAGGGTTAGGGTTAGGGTTAGGGTTAGGGTTATGGTTATGGTTAAGGTTAGTGTCAGGGTCAGGGTCAGGGTTAGGGTTAGGGTTAATGTGAGGGTTAAGGGTTAGAGTAAGGGTTAGGGTAAGTGTTAGGGTTAGGTTTAGGGTTAGGGTTAGGGTTTAGGGTTAGGGTTAGGGTTAGGGTTTAGGGTTAGGGTTAAGGTTAGGGTTGTTAGGGTTAGGGTTGTTAGAGTTAGGGTTAGGGTTAAGGGTTAAGGGTTAGGGTTAGGGTTAGGGGTTGTGTTAGGGTTAGGGTTAGGGTTTGTGTTAGGGTTAGGTTTACGAATAGGGTTAAGGGTTATGGGTTAGGGTTAGGGTTAGGGTTATGGGTTAGGGTTAGGGTTAGGGTTAGGTTTGGCTTAGGCTTAGGTTTAGGCTTAGGCTTAGGATAGGGTTAGGGTTAGAATTAAGGTTAGGGTGAGGGTTAGGCTTAGCGTTAGGGTTAGGGTTAGTGTTATGGTTAGGGTTAGTGTTAGGGTTAAGGATTAGGGGTTAGGATAAGGGTTAAGGGTTAGGGTTAGGGTTACGCTTAGGGTTAGGCTTAGGCTTAGGGTTAGTCTTAGGGTTAGGGTTAGTTTTAGGGTTATGCTTAGGGATAGGGTTATGGTTAGGATTAGGGTAAGGGTTAGGGTTAGTTTTATTCTCAGTCTTAGGCTTACGGTTAGGATTAGGTGTAGGGTTTAGTTTAGGGTTAAGGTTAGGTTTGTTATGGTTAGTGTTAGGGTTCTTAGGGTTAGGGTTAGTCTCAGGCTTAGGCTTAGGGTTAGGGTTAGGGCAAGTGTTAGGTTTAGGGTTAGTGTCAGGCTTAGCCTTAGGGTTAGGGTTAGCTGCAGTGATAGGGTTAAGGTTAGGGTTGTTAGGGTTTGGGTAGTTAGAGTTAGGTTTAGGGTTTAGGGTTAAGGGTTAGGATTAGGGTTAGGTGTAGTGATAGGGTTAGGGTTAGGGTTAAGGTTAGGGTTGTTAGGGTTAGGGTTGTTAGAGTTAGGGTTAGGATTAAGGGTTAAGTGTTAGGGTTTGGGGTTGTGTTAGGGTTAGGGTTAGGTTTGTGTTAGGATTAGGTTTACAGATAGGGTTAAGGGTTAAGGGTTAGGGTTAGGGTTAGGGTTATGGGTTAGGGTTAGGGTTAGTTTTGGCTTAGGCTTAGGTTTAGGCTTAGGCTTAGGATAGGGTTAGGGTTAGAATTAAGGTTAAGGTGAGGTTTAGGCTTAGCGTTAGGGTTAGGGTTAGTGTTAGGTTTAGGCATAGGCTTAGGTTTAGGCTTAGGGTTAGTGTTAGGGTTAGGGTAAGGATTAGGGTTAGGGCTAAGTGTAAGGATTAGGGTTAGGGTTAAGGGGATGGGTTAGGGTTCAGGTTAGGTTTAAGGTTAGTGTTAGTGTTAGGGTTAAGGTTAAGGGTCAAGAATTTGGGTTAGGGTTAGGGTTAGGCTTAGGCTTAGGCTTAGGATTAGGGTGAGGGTTAGGGTTAGGGTTAAGTTTAGAGTTAAGTTTAGGGTTAGGCTTAGGGTTAGGGTTAGTGTTATGGTTAGGGTTAGGGTTAGGGTTAGGCATAGGCTTAGGCTTAGTCTTAGGGTTAGCGTTAGGGTTAGGGTTAGGGTTAGGGGAAGGGTAAGGGTTAGGGGTTAGGGATAGGGTTAGGGTTAGGGTTGGGGGTAGTGTTAGGGTCAGTGTCAGGGTACTTAGGTTGTTAGGGTTAGGGTAAGGGTTAAGGGTTAGGGTTATGTTTAGGGTTATGGTCAGGGTCAGGGTCAGCGTCCGGGGTAGTGTTAGGGTTAGGTTTAGGGTTAGTGTTAGGGTTCAGGGTTAGGGTTAGGTTTAGGGTAAGGGTTATGGTTAGGTTTAGGTTTAGGGTTAGGGTAGAGTTAAGGGTTAAGGGTTAGGGTGAGGGTTAGGGTTAGGCTTAGAGTTAGGCTTAGGCTTAGGATTAGGGTTAGGGTTAGGGTGAGTATTAGTGTTAGGGTTAGTGTTAGGGTTAGAGTTAGGGTTTAGTGTTAGGGTTTAGGGTTAGTGTTAGGGTTAGGGTTGGGTTTAGGGTTAGGGTTAGGGTTAGGGATAGGGTTAGGGTTAGGGTTAAGGTTAGGTTAAGGATAGGGTTAGGTTTAGGGTTAGGGTTAAGGGTCAAGGTTAGGGTTAGGGTCAGGGTTAGGGTTAATGTTAGGTTTAGGGTTAGCATTAGGGTGAGGGTTACTGGCTAGGGTTAAGGGTTAAGGGTCAGGGTTTGGGTATGTGTTAAGGGTTAGCGTTAGAGTTAGTGTTAGTGTTAGGGATAGGGTTAGGGTTAGGTTTAGGGTTAGGGTTAGGGTTGGGGGTTAGGGATAGGGTTAGGGTTATGGTTGGGGTTAGTGTTTGGGTCAGTGTCAGGGTTCTTAGGGTTAGAGTTAGGGTTGTTAGGGTTAGGGTAAGGGTTAAGTGTTAGGGTTATTGTTAGGGTTAGAGTCAGGGTCAAGGTCAGCGTCAGGTTTAGTGTTAAGGTAGGTTTAGGGTTAGTGTTAGGGTTCAGGGTTAGGGTTAGGTTTAGGGTAAGGGTTAGGGTAAGGTTTAGGGTTAGGTTTAGGGTTAGGGTAAGAGTTAAGGGTTAAGGGTTAGGGTTAGGGTTAGGGTTAGGCTTAGAGTTAGGCTTAGGCTTAGGCTTAGTGTTAGGATTAGGGTTAGGGTTAGGGTAGGGTTTAGGGTTAGGGTCAGGGTTAGGGTAGGGTTTAGGGTTAGGGTCAGGGTTAGGGTTAGGGATAGGGTTAGGGTTAGGGTTAAGTTTAGGGTTACGTTTAGGGTTAGGGTTAAGGGTCAAGGTTAGGGTTAGGGTTAGGTTTAAGGGTTAAGGGTTAAGTGTTAATGATAGGGTTAGGGTTAGGGTTAAGTTTAGGGATGAGGGTTAAGAGTTAAGAGTTAGGGTTAGGGTTAGGCTTAGGTTTAGGCTTAGGCTTAGGCTTAGGTTTAGCTTTCGGGTTGGGGTTAGGGTTAGGCTTAGTGTTAGGGTTAGGGATAGGGTTAGGCTTAGGTTTAGGGGTAGGTTTTAGGGTTAGGGTTTAGGGTTAGGGTTAGCGTTAAGGTTAGGGTTAGTGTTAGGGTTAGGGTAAGTGTAAGGGATAGTGTTAGGGTTAGGGTTAGGCTTAAGGGTTAAGGATTAAGGGTTAGGGTTAGGTATAGGCTTAGGCTTAGTGTTATGCTTTGGTTTAGGGTTAGGCTTAGGCTTAGGTTAGGGTTAGTGTTAGGTGTAGGGTTAGGGTTAGGGTTAAAGTTAGGGTTGTTAGGGTTAAGGAGGTTAGGGTTAGGGTTGTTAGGATTAGGGTTAGGGTTCTTAGGATTAGGGTTAGGGTTATAGTTGTTAGGGTTAGGGTTATGGTTGATAGGGTTAGAGATAGGGTTAGGTTAGGGTTGTTAGGGTTAGGGGTAGGGTTTTTACAGTTAGTGTTAGCGTTAGGTTTAGGGTTGTTAGGATTAGGGTGAGGGTTGTTAGGATTAGGGTTAGGGTTTGGTTTAGGGTTTGGGTTAGGGTTGTTTGGGTTAGGGATGTTTGGGTTAGGGTTAGGGTTAAGGTTAGGATTCGGGTTAGGGTAGAGTTAGGGTTATGGTTGATAGGGTTATGGTTGATAGGGTTAGAGGTAGGGTTAGATTAGGGTTGTTAGGGTTAGGGGTAGGGTTTTTACAGTTAGTGTTAGCGTTAGGTTTAGGGTTGTTAGGATTAGGGTGAGGGTTGTTAGGATTAGTGTTAGGGTTTGGTTTATGGTTTGGGTTAGGGTTGTTTGGGTTAGGGTTGTTTGGGTTAGGGTTAGGGTTAAGGTTAGGATTCGGGTTAGGGTAGAGTTAGGGTTAGGGTTAGGTTTAGGCTTAGGGTTAGGCTTAGGCTTAAATTTAATCTTAGGGTTAAGGTTAGAGTTAGGGTAAGGGTTAGTGTTAGGGGTTAGTGTTAGGGTTAGCGTTATTGTAAGGTTTAGGGTCAGGATCAGGGTCAGGGTAAGGGTTAGGGCTAGGTTTATGGTTAGGGTTAGGGTTTAGGGTTAGGAATAGGGTTAGGGTTTAGGGTTAGGGTTAGGGTTAGTTTTAGGATTAGGTTTGGCTTAGGGTTAGGTTTAGGGTTAGGGTTAGAATTCAGGGTTAAAAGTTAGGGTTAGGGTTAACGGCTAGGTTAGGGTTAGTGTTAGGATTAGTTTGTGGTTAGCGTTTAGTGTTAATTAGTGTTTGGTTAGTGTTTGGGTTATGGTTAGGGTTAAGTGTTAGTGTTATGGTTAGGGTTAGGGTTATGGTTAGGGTTAAGTGTTAGGATTAGGGTTAGGTTTCGGGTTATGGTTAGGGTTAGGGTTAGGGTCAGGGTCAGTGTCAGGTTTAGGGCTAGAGTTAGGGTTAGTGTTAGGTTTAGTATTAGGTTTAAGGTTTAGGGTTAGGGTTAGGGAAAGTGTTAGTGTTAGGTTTAGGGTTAGGTTTAGGGTTAGGTTTAGGCTTAGGCTTAGGTTAGAGTTAGGGTTTGGGTTAGGGTTAGGTTTTAGGGTTAAGATTTAGGGTTAGGGTTAGGGTTAGGTTTAGGGTTAGGTTTAGGTTTAGGGATAGGGTTAGGTATTGGGTTAGTGTTAGGGTTAGGGTTAGGGTTAGGGTTAGGGTTAGGGTTAAGTTTAGGATTAGGGTTAGGGTTAGGGTAGGGTTACGTGTTAGATTTAGTCTTAGGTTTAGGGTTAAGGTTTAAGTGTTAAGGGTTAGGGTTAGGGTTAGGGTTATGGGTTAGGGTTAGGGTTAGTTTTGGCTTAGGCTTAGGTTTAGGCTTAGGCTTAGGATAGGGTTAGGGTTAGAATTAAGGTTAAGGTGAGGTTTAGGCTTAGCGTTAGGGTTAGGGTTAGTGTTAGGTTTAGGCATAGGCTTAGGTTTAGGCTTAGGGTTAGTGTTAGGGTTAGGGTAAGGATTAGGGTTAGGGCTAAGTGTAAGGATTAGGGTTAGGGTTAAGGGGATGGGTTAGGTTTCAGGTTAGGTTTAAGGTTAGTGTTAGTGTTAGGGTTAAGGTTAAGGGTCAAGAATTTGGGTTAGGGTTAGGGTTAGGCTTAGGCTTAGGCTTAGGATTAGGGTGAGGGTTAGGGTTAGGGTTAAGTTTAGAGTTAAGTTTAGGGTTAGGCTTAGGGTTAGGGTTAGTGTTATGGTTAGGGTTAGGGTTAGGGTTAGGCATAGGCTTAGGCTTAGTCTTAGGGTTAGCGTTAGGGTTAGGGTTAGGGTTCGGGGAAGGGTAAGGGTTAGGGGTTAGGGATAGGGTTAGGGTTAGGGTTGGGGGTAGTGTTAGGGTCAGTGTCAGGGTACTTAGGTTGTTAGGGTTAGGGTAAGGGTTAAGGGTTAGGGTTATGTTTAGGGTTATGGTCAGGGTCAGGGTCAGCGTCCGGGTTAGTGTTAGGGTTAGGTTTAGGGTTAGTGTTAGGGTTCAGGGTTAGGGTTAGGTTTAGGGTAAGGGTTATGGTTAGGTTTAGGTTTAGGGTTAGGGTAGAGTTAAGGGTTAAGGGTTAGGGTGAGGGTTAGGGTTAGGCTTAGAGTTAGGCTTAGGCTTAGGGTTAGGATTAGGGTTAGGGTTAGGGTGAGTATTAGTGTTAGGGTTAGTGTTAGGGTTAGAGTTAGGGTTTAGTGTTAGGGCTTAGGGTTAGTGTTAGGGTTAGGGTTGGGTTTAGGGTTAGGGTTAGGGTTAGGGATAGGGTTAGGGTTAGGGTTAAGGTTAGGTTAAGGATAGGGTTAGGGTTAGGGTTAGGGTTAGGGTTAAGTTTAGGATTAGGGTTAGGGTTAGGGTAGGGTTACGTGTTAGATTTAGTCTTAGGTTTAGGGTTAAGGTTTAAGTGTTAAGGGTTAGGGTTAGGGTTAGGGTTATGGGTTAGGGTTAGGGTTAGTTTTGGCTTAGGCTTAGGTTTAGGCTTAGGCTTAGGATAGGGTTAGGGTTAGAATTAAGGTTAAGGTGAGGTTTAGGCTTAGCGTTAGGGTTAGGGTTAGTGTTAGGTTTAGGCATAGGCTTAGGTTTAGGCTTAGGGTTAGTGTTAGGGTTAGGGTAAGGATTAGGGTTAGGGCTAAGTGTAAGGATTAGGGTTAGGGTTAAGGGGATGGGTTAGGTTTCAGGTTAGGTTTAAGGTTAGTGTTAGTGTTAGGGTTAAGGTTAAGGGTCAAGAATTTGGGTTAGGGTTAGGGTTAGGCTTAGGCTTAGGCTTAGGATTAGGATGAGGGTTAGGGTTAGGGTTAAGTTTAGAGTTAAGTTTAGGGTTAGGCTTAGGGTTAGGGTTAGTGTTATGGTTAGGGTTAGGGTTAGGGTTAGGCATAGGCTTAGGCTTAGTCTTAGGGTTAGCGTTAGGGTTAGGGTTAGGGTTAGGGGAAGGGTAAGGGTTAGGGGTTAGGGATAGGGTTAGGGTTAGGGTTGGGGGTAGTGTTAGGGTCAGTGTCAGGGTACTTAGGTTGTTAGGGTTAGGGTAAGGGTTAAGGGTTAGGGTTATGGTCAGGGTCAGGGTCAGCGTCCGGGGTAGTGTTAGGGTTAGGTTTAGGGTTAGTGTTAGGGTTCAGGGTTAGGGTTAGGTTTAGGGTAAGGGTTATGGTTAGGTTTAGGTTTAGGGTTAGGGTAGAGTTAAGGGTTAAGGGTTAGGGTGAGGGTTAGGGTTAGGCTTAGAGTTAGGCTTAGGCTTAGGATTAGGGTTAGGGTTAGGGTGAGTATTAGTGTTAGGGTTAGTGTTAGGGTTAGAGTTAGGGTTTAGTGTTAGGGTTTAGGGTTAGTGTTAGGGTTAGGGTTGGGTTTAGGGTTAGGGTTAGGGTTAGGGATAGGGTTAGGGTTAGGGTTAAGGTTAGGTTAAGGATAGGGTTAGGTTTAGGGTTAGGGTTAAGGGTCAAGGTTAGGGTTAGGGTCAGTGTTAGGGTTAATGTTAGGTTTAGGGTTAGGATTAGGGTGAGGGTTTGGGGCTAGGGTTAAGGGTTAAGGGTCAGGGTTTGGGTATGTGTTAAGGGTTAGCGTTAGAGTTAGTGTTAGTGTTAGGGATAGGGTTAGGGTTAGGTTTAGGGTTAGGGTTAGGGTTAGGGGTTAGGGATAGGGTTAGGGTTATGGTTGGGGTTAGTGTTTGGGTCAGTGTCAGGGTTCTTAGGGTTAGAGTTAGGGTTGTTAGGGTAAGGGTAAGGGTTAAGTGTTAGGGTTATTGTTAGGGTTAGAGTCAGGGTCAAGGTCAGCGTCAGGTTTAGTGTTAAGGTAGGTTTAGGGTTAGTGTTAGGGTTCAGGGTTAGGGTTAGGTTTAGGGTAAGGGTTAGGGTAAGGTTTAGGGTTAGGTTTAGGGTTAGGGTTAGAGTTAAGGTTAAGGGTTAGGGTGAGGGTTAGGGTTAGGCTTAGAGTTAGGCTTAGGCTTAGGCTTAGTGTTAGGATTAGGGTTAGGGTTAGGGTAGGGTTTAGGGTTAGGGTCAGGGTTAGGGTTAGGGATAGGGTTAGGGTTAGGGTTAAGTTTAGGGTTACGTTTAGGGTTAGGGTTAAGGGTCAAGGTTAGGGTTAGGGTTAGGTTTAAGGGTTAAGGGTTAAGTGTTAATGATAGGGTTAGGGTTAGGGTTAAGTTTAGGGGTGAGGGTTAAGAGTTAAGAGTTAGGGTTAGGGTTAGGCTTAGGTTTAGGCTTAGGCTTAGGCTTAGGTTTAGCTTTCGGGTTGGGGTTAGGGTTAGGCTTAGTGTTAGGGTTAGGGATAGGGTTAGGCTTAGGTTTTAGGGTTAGGGTTTAGGGTTAGGGTTAGCGTTAAGGTTAGGGTTAGTGTTAGGGTTAGGGTAAGTGTAAGGGATAGTGTTAGGGTTAGGGTTAGGCTTAAGGGTTAAGGATTAAGGGTTAGGGTTAGGTATAGGCTTAGGCTTAGTGTTATGCTTTGGTTTAGGGTTAGGCTTAGGCTTAGGTTAGGGTTAGTGTTAGGTGTAGGGTTAGGGTTAGGGTTAAAGTTAGGGTTGTTAGGGTTAAGGAGGTTAGGGTTAGGGTTAGGGTTGTTAGGATTAGGGTTAGGGTTCTTAGGATTAGGGTTAGGGTTATAGTTGTTAGGGTTAGGGTTATGGTTGATAGGGTTAGAGATAGGGTTAGATTAGGGTTGTTAGGGTTAGGGGTAGGGTTTTTACAGTTAGTGTTAGCGTTAGGTTTAGGGTTGTTAGGATTAGGGTGAGGGTTGTTAGGATTAGGGTTAGGGTTTGGTTTAGGGTTTGGGTTAGGGTTGTTTGGGTTAGGGATGTTTGGGTTAGGGTTAGGGTTAAGGTTAGGATTCAGGTTAGGGTAGAGTTAGGGTTATGGTTGATAGGGTTATGGTTGATAGGGTTAGAGGTAGGGTTAGCTTAGGGTTGTTAGGGTTAGGGGTAGGGTTTTTACAGTTAGTGTTAGCGTTAGGTTTAGGGTTGTTAGGATTAGGGTGAGGGTTGTTAGGATTAGTGTTAGGGTTTGGTTTATGGTTTGGGTTAGGGTTGTTTGGGTTAGGGTTGTTTGGGTTAGGGTTAGGGTTAAGGTTAGGATTCGGGTTAGGGTAGAGTTAGGGTTAGGGTTAGGTTTAGGCTTAGGGTTAGGCTTAGGCTTAAATTTAAGCTTAGGGTTAAGGTTAGAGTTAGGGTAAGGGTTAGTGTTAGGGGTTAGTGTTAGGGTTAGGGTTATTGTAAGGTTTAGGGTCAGGATCAGGGTCAGGGTAAGGGTTAGGGCTAGGTTTATGGTTAGGGTTATTGTTTAGGGTTAGGAATAGGGTTAGGGTTTAGGGTTAGGGTTAGGGTTAGTTTTAGGATTAGGTTTGGCTTAGGGTTAGGTTTAGGGTTAGGGTTAGAATTCAGGGTTAAAAGTTAGGGTTAGGGTTAACGGCTAGGTTAGGGTTAGTGTTAGGATTAGTTTGTGGTTAGCGTTTAGAGTTAAGGAATAGTGTTAGGGTTATGGTTAGGGTTAAGTGTTAGGATTAGGGTTAGGTTTCGGGTTATGGTTAGGGTTAGGGTTAGGGTCAGGGTCAGTGTCAGGTTTAGGGCTAGAGTTAGGGTTAGTGTTAGGTTTAGTATTAGGTTTAAGGTTTAGGGTTAGGGTTAGGGAAAGTGTTAGTGTTAGGTTTAGGGTTAGGTTTAGGGTTAGGTTTAGGCTTAGGCTTAGGTTAGAGTTAGGGTTTGGGTTAGGGTTAGGTTTTAGGGTTAAGGTTTAGGGTTAGGGTTAGGGTTAGGGTTAGGGTTAGGTTTAGGGTTAGGTTTAGGGTTAGGGATAGGGTTAGGGATTGGGTTAGGGTTAGGGTTAGGGTTAGGGTTAAGTTTAGGATTAGGGTTAGGGTTAGGGTAGGGTTACGTGTTAGATTTAGTCTTAGGTTTAGGGTTAAGGTTTAAGTGTTAAGGGTTAGGGTTAGGGTTAGGGTTATCGGTTAGGGTTAGGGTTAGTTTTGGCTTAGGCTTAGGTTTAGGCTTAGGCTTAGGATAGGGTTAGGGTTAGAATTAAGGTTAAGGTGAGGTTTAGGCTTAGTGTTAGGGTTAGGGTTAGTGTTAGGTTTAGGCATAGGCTTAGGTTTAGGCTTAGGGTTAGTGTTAGGGTTAGGGTAAGGATTAGGGTTAGGGCAAAGTGTAAGGATTAGGGTTAGGGTTAAGGGGATGGGTTAGGGTTCAGGTTAGGTTTAAGGTTAGTGTTAGTGTTAGGGTTAAGGTTAAGGGTCAAGAATTTGGGTTAGGGTTAGGGTTAGGCTTAGGCTTAGGCTTAGGATTAGGGTGAGGGTTAGGGTTAGGGTAAAGTTTAGAGTTAAGTTTAGGGTTAGGCTTAGGGTTAGGGTTAGTGTTATGGTTAGGGTTAGGGTTAGGGTTAGGCATAGGCTTAGGCTTAGTCTTAGGGTTAGCGTTAGGGTTAGGGTTAGGGTTAGGGGAAGGGTAAGGGTTAGGGGTTAGGAATAGGGTTAGGGTTAGGGTTGGGGGTAGTGTTAGGGTCAGTGTCAGGGTACTTAGGTTGTTAGGGTTAGGGTAAGGGTTAAGGGTTAGGGTTATGTTTAGGGTTATGGTCAGGGTCAGGGTCAGGGTCAGCGTCCGGGGTAGTGTTAGGGTTAGGTTTAGGGTTAGTGTTAGGGTTCAGGGTTAGGGTTAGGTTTAGGGTAAGGTTTATGGTTAGGTTTAGGTTTAGGGTTAGGGTAGAGTTAAGGGTTAAGGGTTAGGGTGATGGTTAGGGTTAGGCTTAGAATTAGGCTTAGGCTTAGGATTAGGGTTAGGGTTAGGGTGAGTATTAGTGTTAGGGTTAGTGTTAGGGTTAGAGTTAGGGTTTAGTGTTAGGGTTTAGGGTTAGTGTTAGGGTTAGGGTTGGGTTTAGGGTTAGGGTTAGGGTTAGGGATAGGGTTAGGGTTAGGGTTAAGGTTAGGTTAAGGATAGGGTTAGGTTTAGGGTTAGGGTTAAGGGTCAAGTTTAGGGTTAGGGTCAGGGTTAGGGTTAATGTTAGGTTTAGGGTTAGGATTAGGGTGAGGGTTACTGGCTAGGGTTAAGGGTTAAGGGTCAGGGTTTGGGTATGTGTTAAGGGTTAGCGTTAGAGTTAGTGTTAGTGTTAGGGATAGGGTTAGGGTTAGGTTTAGGGTTAGGGTTAGGGTTAGGGGTTAGGGATAGGGTTAGGGTTAGGGTTAGGTTTAGGGTTAGGGTTAGGGGTTAGGGATAGGGTTAGGGTTATGGTTGGGGATAGTGTTTGGGTCAGTGTCAGGGTTCTTAGGGTTAGAGTTAGGTTTGTTAGGGTTAGGGTAAGGGTTAAGTGTTAGGGTTATTGTTAGGGTTAGAGTCAGGGTCAAGGTCAGCGTCAGGTTTAGTGTTTAGGTAGGTTTAGGGTTAGTGTTAGGGTTCATGGTTAGGGTTAGGTTTAGGGTAAGGGTTAAGGTAAGGTTTAGGGTTAGGTTTAGGTTTAGGGTTAGAGTTAAGGGTTAAGGGTTAGGGTGAGGGTTAGGGTTAGGCTTAGAGTTAGGCTTAGGCTTAGGCTTAGTGTTAGGATTAGGGTTAGGGTTAGGGTTAGGGTTAGGCTTAGGGTTAGGGTTAGGGTAGGGTTTAGGGTTAGGGTCAGAGTTAGGGTTAGGGATAGGGTTAGGGTTAGGGTTAAGTTTAGGGTTATGTTTAGGGTTAGGGTTAAGGGTCAAGGTTAGGGTTAGGGTTAGGTTTAAGGGTTAAGGGTTAAGTGTTAATGATAGGGTTAGGGTTAGGGTTAAGTTTAGGGGTGAGGGTTAAGAGTTAAGAGTTAGGTTTAGGGTTAGGCTTAGGTTTAGGCTTAGGCTTAGGCTTAGCTTTAGCTTTCGGGTTGGGGTTAGGGTTAGGCTTAGTGTTAGGGTTAGGGATAGGGTTAGGCTTAGGTTTAGGGGTAGGTTTTAGGGTTAGGGTTTAGGGTTAGGGTTAGCGTTAAGGTTAGGGTTAGTGTTAGGGTTAGGGTAAGTGTAAGGGATAGTGTTAGGGTTAGGGTTAGGCTTAAGGGTTAAGGATTAAGGGTTAGGGTTAGGTATAGGCTTAGGCTTAGTGTTATGCTTTGGCTTAGGGTTAGGCTTAGGCTTAGGTTAGGGTTAGTGTTAGGTGTAGGGTTAGGGTTAGGGTTAAAGTTAGGGTTGTTAGGGTTAAGAAGGTTAGGGTTAGGGTTAGGGTTGTTAGGATTAGGGTTAGGGTTCTTAGGATTAGGGTTAGGGTTATAGTTGTTAGGGTTAGGGTTATGGTTGATAGGGTTAGAGATAGGGTTAGGTTAGGGTTTTTAGGGTTAGGGGTAGGGTTTTTACAGTTAGTGTTAGCGTTAGGTTTAGGGTTGTTAGGATTAGGGTGAGGGTTGTTAGGATTAGGGTTAGGGTTTGGTTTAGGGTTTGGGTAAGGGTTGTTTGGGTTAGGGATGTTTGGGTTAGGGTTAGGGTTAAGGTTAGGATTCGGGTTAGGGTAGAGTTAGGGTTATGGTTGATAGGGTTATGGTTGATAGGGTTAGAGGTAGGGTTAGGTTAGGGTTGTTAGGGTTAGGGGTAGGGTTTTTACAGTTAGTGTTAGCGTTAGGTTTAGGGTTGTTAGGATTAGGGTGAGGGTTGTTAGGATTAGGGTTAGGGTTTGGTTTAGGGTTTGGGTTAGGGTTGTTTGGGTTAGGGTTGTTTGGGTTAGGGTTAGGGTTAAGGTTAGGATTCGGGTTAGGGTAGAGTTAGGGTTAGGGTTAGGTTTAGGCTTAGGGTTAGGCTTAGGCTTAAATTTAATCTTAGGGTTAAGGTTAGAGTAAGGGTAAGGGTTAGTGTTAGGGGTTAGTGTTAGGGTTAGGGTTATTGTAAGGTTTAGGGTCAGGATCAGGTCAGGGTAAGGGTTAGGGCTAGGTTTATGGTTAGGGTTAGGGTTTAGGGTTAGGAATAGGGTTAGGGTTTAGGGTTAGGATTAGGGTTAGTTTTAGGATTAGGTTTGGCTTAGGGTTAGGTTTAGGGTTAGGGTTAGAATTCAGGGTTAAAAGTTAGGGTTAGGGTTAGGGTTAACGGCTATGTTAGGGTTAGTGTTAGGATTAGTTTGTGGTTAGCGTTTAGAGTTAAGGAATAGTGTTAGGGTTATGGTTAGGGTTAAGTGTTAGGATTAGGGTTAGGTTTCGGGTTATGGTTACGGTTAGGGTTAGGGTCAGGGTCAGTGTCAGGTTTAGGGCTAGAGTTAGGGTTAGTGTTAGGTTTAGTATTATGTTTAAGGTTTAGGGTTAGGGTTAGGGAAAGTGTTAGTGTTAGGTTTAGGGTTAGGTTTAGGGTTAGGTTTAGGCTTAGGCTTAGGTTAGAGTTAGGGTTTGGTTTAGGGTTAGGTTTTAGGGTTAAGGTTTAGGGTTAGGGTTAGGGTTAGGGTTAGGTTTAGGGTTAGGTTTAGGGTTAGGGATAGGGTTAGGGATTGGGTTAGGGTTAGGGTTAGGGTTAGGGTTAAGTTTAGGATTAGGATTAGGGTTAGGGTAGGGTTACGTGTTAGATTTAGTCTTAGGCTTAGGGTTAAGGTTTAAGTGTTAAGGGTTAGGGTTAGGGTTACAGTTAAGTTAGGAGTTAGGGTTAAGGGTTAAGGGTTAGGGTTAGGGTTAGGTTTAGGCTTGGGGTTAGGTTTAGGCTTAGGCTTAGGTTTATGATTAGTGTTAGGGTTAGTTTTAGGGTTAGGGTTAGGTTTAGCGTAGGGTTAGGTTTTAAGGTTAGGGTTTAGGGTTAGGGATACGGTTAGGGTTAGGGTTTAGTGTTAGGGTTAGGGTAAGTGTTAGGGTTAGTGTTATGGTTAGTGTTAGTATTAGGGTTAAGGGTTAGGGGTTCTGGTTAAGGTTAAGGGTTAGGGTTAGGGTTAGGGTTAGGCTTAGGCTTAGGCTTAGTGTTTGGCTTTGGCTTTGGTTTATGGTTAGGTATAGGGTTAGGATTAGGGTAAGCGTTAGGGTTAGGTTTCGTCTCAGGCTTAGGCTTAGGGTTAGGGTAAGGTTTAGCGTTTGGGTTAGGGTTAAGGTTAGGGTTGTTATGGTTAGGGTTAGGGTTTTTAGGGTTAGGGTTAGTCTCAGGCTTAGGCTTAGTATTAGGTTTAGGTGTAGGGTTAGGGTTAGGGTTAAGTTTAGGGTTGTTAGGGTTAGGGTTGTTAGGGTTAGGGTTAGGGTTGTTAGGGTTAGGGTTAGGGTTGTTAGGATTAGTGTTAGGGTTAGGGTGGTTAGGGTTAGGCTTAGGGTTGTTAGGGTTAGGGGTAGGGTTAGGGTAGGTTAGGGTTAGGGTTGTTACGGTTAGGGTTAGCGTTATGGTTAGGGTTGTTAGGATTAGGGTTAGGGTTTTTAGCGTTAGGGTTAGGGTTAGAGTTTGGGTAGTTTGTGTTAGGGTTGTTTGGGTTAGGGTTAGGTTTAGGATTGTTAGAGTTAGGAATAGGGTTGTTAGGGTTATGTTTAGTGTTAGGGTTAGGGGTTAGGGTTAAGGGTTAAGGGTTTGGGTTATGGTTAGTGTTAGGGTTAAGATTTACAGTTAGGTTTAGATTAGGGTTAGGGTTAATGTTAGGTTTAAGGGTTAGAGTAAGGGTTAGGGTAAGAATTAGGGTTAGGTTTAGTGTTAGGGTTAGGGTTTAGGGTTAGGGTTAGGGTTAGTATTAAGGTAAGGTTTGGTTTAGAGTTAGGGTTAGTGTTAGTGTTAGTGTTATGGTTAGGGTTAGGGTCAGAGTCAGGGTCAGGGTTAGGGTTAGGGTTAAGAGTTAGGGTTAGGGTTAGGGTTAGGGTTAGGATTTAGGGTTAGGGTTTAGGGTTAGTGTTAGGTTTAGGATTGGTGTTTGTGTTAGTGTTAGGGTAAAGTTTTGGTTTAGCGTTAGTGTTAGGTTTGTTAGGGTTAGGGTTGTTAGGGTTAGGTTTAGGGTTAGGGTAGGGTTGTTAGGGTTAGGGTTAGGGTTATGGTTAGGGTTATGGTTAGGTTTAGTGTTATTGTTAGGGTTAGGATTAGGGTTAAGGGTTAGGGTTAAGGGTTAGAGTTAGGGTTTAGGGTTAGTGCTATTTTTAGGGTTAGGTTTAGGGTTAGGATTGTTAGGGTTAGGATTAGGGTTGTTAGGGTTAGGCTAAGGCTTCAGGTTAGGCTTAAGGCTAGTGTTAGGATTAGGTTAATGGTTGGGTTAGGGGTTAGGGTTAGGGTTATGGTTAGGGTTAGTGTCAGGGTCAGGGTTAGGGTTGGGGTTAGTGTTAGGGTTAAGAGTTAGCGTTAGTGTTAGGGTAAGTGTTAAGATTAGGTTTAGGGTTAGGGTTAGGGTTTAGGACTAGGGTTAGGGTTAAGGTTAGGGTTTAGGGTTAGGGTTAGGGTTAGGTTTAGAGTTAGGGTTAGGGTTAGGGTTAGGTTTTGGGTTAGGGTTAGAGTTAAGGGTTAAGGATTAGGGTTTGGGTTAGGGTTAGGGTTAAAGGCAAGGGTTAGGTTTAGGTTTGTTAGGGTTAGGGTTAGGGTTGTAAGGTTTAGGGTTAGGGTTGGGTTGTTAGTGTTAGGGTTAGGGTTGTTAGTGTTTACTGTTAGGGTTAGGGATGTTAGGATTAGGGTTAGGGTTAAGGTTGTTACTGTTAGGGTTAGGGTTGTTAGTGTTAGGGTTAGGTTTAGGGTTTGGGTTAGGGTTAGGATTAGGGTTAGGGTTAGGTTTAGGTTTAGATTAGGGTTAGGGTTGTTAGGGTAAGGGTTAGGGTTGTTAGGGTTAGTTTTAGGGTTAGGGTAAAGGTTAGGGTTGTTAGGTTTAAGGTTAGGATTAGGGTTAGGGTTTGGGTTACGGTTAGGCTTAGGTTTAGGTTTAGGTTTAGGGTTAGGCTTAGGCTTAGGCTTAGGGTTAGGTTTAGGGTTAGGGTTAGTGTTAGGGTTAGTCTCAGGCTTAGGCTTCGGGTTAAGGTTAGGGTTAGTGTTGTTAGGGTTAGGATTGTTAGGGTTAGGATTGGTAGGGTTGTTAGGTTTAGGGTTAGGGTTGTTAGGATTAGGGTTAGTGTTAGGTTTGTTAGGTTTAGGTTTAGGGTTGTTAGGATTAGAATTAGGGTTGTTAGGGTTAGGGTTAGGGTTAGGGTTTGGTTAGTTAGGGTTAGGGTTGTTTGGGTTAGGGTTAAGGTTAGGGTTAGGATTGTTAGCGTTAGGATTAGGGTTGTTAGGGTTAGGGTTAGGTTTAGGGTTAGGTTTAGAGTTAGGTTTAGGGTTAGGGTTAGTGTTAGGGTTAGTCTCAGGCTTAGGCTTAGGTTTAGGGTTACAGTTAGTGTTGTTAGGGTTAAGATTGTTAGGGTTAGGATTGTTAGGGTTGTTAGGGTTAGGGTTAGGGTTGTTAGGGTTAGGGTTAGGGTTGTTAGGGTTAGGGTTAGGGTTGTTAAGGTTAGGGTTAGGGTTGTTAGGATTAGGGTTAAGGTTAGGTTTGTTAGGTTTAGGTTTATGGTTGTTAGGATTAGAGTTATAGTTGTTAGGATTAGAGTTAGGGTTAGGGTTTGGTTAGTAAGGGTTAGGGTTGTTTGGGTTGGGGTTAAGGTTAGGGTTAGGATTGTTAGCGTTAGGATTAGGGTTAGGCTTAGGGTAAGGGTTAGAGTTAAGTTAGTGTTGTTAGGGTTAGTTTTTTGGTTGTTAGGTTTAGGGTTAGGGTTTGGGGTAGGGTTAGGGTTAGGGTTAGGGTTAGGTTTAGTGTTAGTGTTAGGGTTAGGGTTAGGGTTAAGGGTTAGGGTTAAGGGTTAAGGGTTTGGATTAGGGTTAGGTTTAAGGGTTAGGATTAGGATTAGGGTTGGAGTTAGGGTTTGTTTTAGGGTTAGTGTTACGATTAGGTTAAGGTTTAGGGTTAGGGGTTAGAGTTAGGGTTAGGGTTAAGGTTATGGTTCGGGATAGGGTCAGGGTCAGGGTTAGGTTTAGGAATAGGGTTAGGGTTACTGTTAGGGTTAAAGGTTAGGGTTAGGGTTAGGGTAAGTGTTAAGGTTAGGGTTAGGGTTAGGTTTAGGGTTTAGGATTAAGGTTAGGGTTAGGGTTGTTAGGGTTAGGGTTAGGGTCAGGTTTAGGCTTAGGGTTAGGGTTAGGTGTAGGGTTAGGGTTAGGGTTAAGGTTAGGGTTGTTAGGGTTATGGTTGTTAGGGTTAGGGTTAGGGTTGGTAGGGTTAGGGTTCGGGTTGTTAGGATTAGGGTTAGGGTTCGGGTTGTTAGGGTTAGGGTTAGGGTTGTTAGGGTTAGGGGTAGGGTTAGGGTAGGTGTTTAGGGTTAGGGTTAAGGTTGTTACGGTTAGGGTTATCGTTATGGTTAGGGTTGTTAGGATTAGGGTTAGGGTTTTTAGTGTTAGGGTTAGGGTTAGGGTTTGGGTAGTTAGTGTCAGTTTTGTTTGGGTTAGGGTTAGGGTTAGGATTGTTAGAGTTAGGATTAGGTTTGTTAGGGTTAGGTTTAGGCTTAGGGTTAGGGGTTAGGGTTAGGGGTTAAGGGTTTGGTTTAGGGTTAGTGTTAGGGTTAAGATTTACGGTTAGGTTTAGATTAGGGTAAGGGTTAGGGTTAGAGTTAATGTTAGGTTTAAGGGTTAGAGTAAGGGTTAGGGTAAGAATTAGGGTTAGGTTTAGTGTTAGGGTTAGGGTTTAGGGTTAGGGTTAGGGTTAGTATTAAGGTTAGGTTTGGTTTAGAGTTAGGGTTAGTGTTAGTGTTAGTGTTATGGTTAGGGTTAGGGTCAGAGTCAGGGTCAGGGTTAGGGTTAGGGTTAAGAGTTAGGGTTAGGGTTAGGGTTAGGGTTAGGATTTAGGGTTAGGGTTTAGGGTTAGTGTTAGGTTTAGGATTGGTGTTTGTGTTAGTGTTAGGGTAAAGTTTTGGTTTAGCGTTAGTGTTAGGGTTGTTAGGGTTAGGGTTGTTAGGGTTAGGTTTAGGGTTAGGGTAGGGTTGTTAGGGTTAGGGTTAGGGTTATGGTTAGGGTTATGGTTAGGTTTAGTGTTATTGTTAGGGTTAGGATTAGGGTTAAGGGTTAGGGTTAAGAGTTAGAGTTAGGGTTTAGGGTTAGTGCTATTTTTAGGGTTAGGTTTAGGGTTAGGATTGTTAGGGTTAGGATTAGGGTTGTTAGGGTTAGGCTAAGGCTTAAGGTTAGGCTTAGGGCTAGTGTTAGGATTAGGTTAATGGTTGGGTTAGGGGTTAGGGTTAGGGTTATGGTTAGGGTTAGTGTCAGGGTCAGGGTTAGGGTTGGGGTTAGTGTTAGGGTTAAGGGTTAGCGTTAGAGTTAGGGTAAGTGTTAAGATTAGGTTTAGGGTTAGGGTTAGGGTTTAGAATTAGGGTTAGGGTTAAGGTTAGGGTTTAGGGTTAGGGTTAGGGTTAGGTTTAGGGTTAGGGTTAGGGTTAGGGTTAGGTTTTGGGTTAGGGTTAGAGTTAAGGGTTAAGGATTAGGGTTTGGGTTAGGGTTAGGGTTAAGGGCAAGGGTTAGGTTTAGGTTTGTTAGGGTTACGGTTGTAAGGTTTAGGGTTAGGGTTGGGTTGTTAGTGTTAGGGTTAGGGTTGTTAGGGTTTACTGTTAGGGTTAGGGATGTTAGGATTAGGGTTAGGGTTAAGGTTGTTACTGTTAGGGTTAGGGTTGTTAGTGTTAAGGTTAGGTTTAGGGTTTGGGTTAGGGTTAGGATTAGGGTTAGGGTTAGGTTTAGGTTTAGATTAGGGTTAGGGTTGTTAGGGTAAGGGTTAGGGTTGTTAGGGTTAGGGTTAGGGTTAGGGTAAAGGTTAGGGTTGTTAGGTTTAAGATTAGGATTAGGGTTAGGGTTAGGGTTAGGGTTACGGTTAGGCTTAGGTTTAGGTTTAGGGTTAGGGTTAGGCTTAGGCTTAGGCTTAGGGTTAGGTTTAGGGTTAGGGTTAGTGTTAGGGTTAGTCTCAGGCATAGGCTTCGGGTTAAGGTTAGGGTTAGTGTTGTTAGGGTTAGGATTGTTAGGGTTAGGATTGGTAGGGTTGTTAGGTTTAGGGTTAGGGTTGTTAGGATTAGGGATAGTGTTAGGTTTGTTAGGTTTAGGGTTAGGGTTGTTAGGATTAGAATTAGGGTTGTTAGGGTTAGGGTTAGGGTTTGGTTAGTTAGGGTTAGGGTTGTTTGGGTTAGCGTTAAGGTTAGGGTTAGGATTGTTAGCGTTAGGATTACGGTTGTTAGGGTTAGGGTTAGGGTTGGGGTTAGGTTTAGGGTTAGGTTTAGAGTTAGGTTTTGGTTTAGGGTTAGTGTTAGGGTTAGTCTCAGGCTTAGGCTTAGGTTTAGGGTTAGGGTTAGTGTTGTTAGGGTTAAGATTGTTAGGTTTAGGATTGTTAGGGTTGTTAGGGTTAGGGTTAGGGTTGTTAGGGTTAGGGTTAGGGTTGTTAAGGTTAGGGTTAGGGTTGTTAGGATTAGGGTTAAGGTTAGGTTTGTTAGGTTTAGGGTTAGGGTTGTTAGGATTAGAGTTATAGTTGTTAGGGTTAGGGTTTGGTTAGTAAGGGTTAGGGTTGTTTGGGTTGGGGTTAAGGTTAGGGTTAGGATTGTTAGCGTTAGGATTAGGGTTAGGCTTAGGGTAAGGGTTAGAGTTAAGTTAGTGTTGTTAGGGTTAGTTTTTTGGTTGTTAGGTTTAGGGTTAGGGTTTGGGGTAGGGTTAGGGTTAGGGTTAGGGTTAGGTTTAGTGTTAGTGTTAGGGTTAGGGTTAGGGTTAAGGGTTAGGGTTAAGGGTTAAGGGTTTGGATTAGGGTTAGGGTTAATGGTTAGGATTAGGATTAGGGTTGGATTTAGGGTTTAGGGTTAGGGTTTGTTTTAGGGTTAGGCTTAGGGTTAGTGTTACGATTAGGTTAAGGTTTAGGGTTAGGGGTTAGGGTTAGGGTTAGGGTTAAGGTTATGGTTAGGGTTAGGGTCAGGGTCAGGGTCAGGGTCAGGGTTAGGGTTACGAATAGGGTTAGGGTTACTGTTAGGGTTAAAGGTTAGGGTTAGGGTTAGGGTAAGTGTTAAGGTTAGGGTTAGGGTTAGGTTTAGGGTTTAGGATTAAGGTTAGGGTTAGGGTTAGGGTCAGGCTTAGGCTTAGGGTTAGGGTTAGGTGTAGGGTTAGGGTTAGCGTTAGGGTTAAGGTTAGGGTTGTTAGGGTTATGGTTGTTAGGGTTAGGGTTAGGGTTGGTAGGGTTAGGGTTCAGGTTGTTAGGATTAGGGTTAGGGTTCGGGTTGTTAGGGTTAGGTTTAGGGTTGTTAGGGTTAGGGGTAGGGTTAGGGTAGGTGTTTAGGGTTAGGGTTAAGGTTGTTACGGTTAGGGTTATCGTTATGGTTAGGGTTGTTAGGATTAGGGTTAGGGTTTTTAGTGTTAGGGTTAGGGTTAGGGTTTGGGTAGTTAGTGTCAGTTTTGTTTGGGTTAGGGTTAGGGTTAGGATTGTTAGAGTTAGGATTAGGTTTGTTAGGGTTAGATTTAGGGTTAGGGTTAGGGGTTAGGGTTAGGGGTTAAGGGTTTGGGTTAGGGTTAGTGTTAGGGTTAATATTTACGGTTAGGTTTAGATTAGGGTTAGGGTTAGGGTTAGGGTTAATGTTAGGTTTAAGGGTTAGAGTAAGGGTTAGGGTAAGAATTAGGGTTAGGTTTAGTGTTAGGGTTAGGGTTTAGGGTTAGGGTTAGGGTTAGTATTAAGGTTAGGTTTGGTTTAGAGTTAGGGTTAGTGTTAGTGTTAGTGTTATGGTTAGGGTTAGGGTCAGAGTCAGGGTCAGGGTTAGGGTTAGGGTTAAGAGTTAGGGTTAGGTTTAGGGTTAGGGTTAGGATTTAGGGTTAGGGTTTAGGGTTAGTGTTAGGTTTAGGATTGGTGTTTGTGTTAGTGTTAGGGTAAAGTTTTGGTTTAGTGTTAGTGTTAGGTTTGTTAGGGTTAGGGTTGTTAGGGTTAGGTTTAGGGTTAGGGTAGGGTTGTTAGGGTTAGGGTTAGGGTTATGGTTAGGGTTATGGTTAGGTTTAGTGTTATTGTTAGGGTTAGGATTAGGGTTAAGGGTTAGGGTTAAGGGTTAGAGTTAGGGTTTAGGGTTAGTGCTATTTTTAGGGTTAGGTTTAGGGTTAGGATTGTTAGGGTTAGGATTAGGGTTGTTAGGGTTAGGCTAAGGCTTAAGGTTAGGCTTAGGGCTAGTGTTAGGATTAGGTTAATGGTTGGGTTAGGGGTTAGGGTTAGGGTTATGGTTAGGGTTAGTGTCAGGGTCAGGGTTAGGTTTGGGGTTAGTGTTAGGGTTAAGGGTTAGCGTTAGAGTTAGGGTAAGTGTTAAGATTAGGTTTAGGGTTAGGGTTAGGGTTTAGGATTAGGGTTAGGGTTAAGGTTAGGGTTTAGGGTTTGGGTTAGGGTTAGGTTTAGGGTTAGGGTTAGGGTTAGGGTTAGGATTCGGGTTAGGGTAGAGTTAGGGTTATGGTTGATAGGGTTATGGTTGATAGGGTTAGAGGTAGGGTTAGGATAGGGTTGTTAGGGTTAGGGGTAGGGTTTTTACAGTTAGTGTTAGCGTTAGGTTTAGGGTTGTTAGGATTAGGGTGAGGGTTGTTAGGATTAGGGTTAGGGTTTGGTTTATGGTTTGGGTTAGGGTTGTTTGGGTTAGGGTTGTTTGGGTTAGGGTTAGGGTTAAGGTTAGGATTCGGGTTAGGGTAGAGTTAGGGTAAGGGTTAGGTTTAGGGTTAGGGTTAGGCTTAGGCTTAAGTTTAAACTTAGGGTTAAGGTTAGAATTAGGGTAAGGGTTAGTGTTAGGGGTTAGTGTTAGGGTTAGGGTTATTGTAAGGTTTAGGGTCAGGATCAGGGTCAGGGTAAGGGTTAGGGCTAGGTTTATGGTTAGGGTTAGGGTTTAGGGTTAGGAATAGGGTTAGGGTTTAGGGTTAGGGTTAGGGTTAGTTTTAGGATTAGGTTTGGCTTAGGGTTAGGTTTAGGTTTAGGGTTAGAATTCAGGGTTAAATGTTAGGGTTAGGGTTAACGGCTAGGTTAGGGTTAGTGTTAGGATTAGTTTGTGGTTAGCGTTTAGAGTTAAGGAATAGTGTTAGGGTTATGGTTAGGGTTAAGTGTTAGGATTAGGGTTAGGTTTCGGGTTATGGTTAGGGTTAGGGTTAGGGTCAGGGTCAGTGTCAGGTTTAGGGCTAGAGTTAGGGTTAGTGTTAGGTTTAGTATTAGGTTTAAGGTTTAGGGTTAGGGTTAGGGAAAGTGTTAGTGTTAGGTTTAGGGTTAGGTTTAGGGTTAGGTTTAGGCTTAGGCTTAGGTTAGAGTTAGTGTTTGGGTTAGGGTTAGATTTTAGGGTTAAGGTTTAGGGTTAGGGGTAGGGTTAGGGTTAGGTTTAGGGTTAGGTTTAGGGTTAGGGATAGGGTTAGGGTTAGGGTTAGGGTTAGGGTTAGGGTTAAGTTTAGGATTAGGGTTAGGGTTAGGGTAGGGTTACGTGTTAGACTTAGTCTTAGGTTTAGGGTTAAGGTTTAAGTGTTAAGGGTTAGGGTTAGGGTTACGGTTAAGTTAGGAGTTAGGGTTAAGGGTTAAGGGTTAGGGTTAGGGTTAGGTTTAGGCTTCGGATTAGGTTTAGGGTTAGGCTTAGGCTTAGGTTTATGATTAGTGTTAGGGTTAGTTTTAGGGTTAGGGTTAGGTTTAGCGTAGGGTTAGGTTTTAAGGTTAGGGTTTAGGGTTAGGGATACAGTTAGGGTTAGGGTTTAGTGTTAGGGTTAGGGTAAGTGTTAGGGTTAGTGTTATGGTTAGTGTTAGTATTAGGGTTAAGGGTTAGGGGTTCGGGTTAAGGTTAAGGGTTAGGGTTAGGGTTAGGGGTAGGCTTAGGCTTAGGCTTAGTGTTTGGCTTTGGCTTTGGTTTATGGTTAGGTTTAGGGTTAGCATTAGGGTAAGCGTTAGGGTTAGGTTTCGTCTCAGGCTTAGGCTTAGGGTTAGGGTAAGGTTTAGCGTTTGGGTTAGGGTTAAGGTTAGGGTTGTTATGGTTAGGGTTAGGGTTTTTAGGGTTAGTCTCAGGCTTAGGATTAGTATTAGGTTTAGGTGTAGGGTTAGGGTTAGGGTTAAGTTTAGGGTTGTTAGGGTTAGGGTTGTTAGGGTTAGGGTTAGGGTTGTTAGGGTTAGGGTTAGGGTTGTTAGGATTAGTGTTAGGGTTAGGGTGGTTAGGGTTAGGGTTAGGGTTGTTAGGGTTAGGGGTAGGGTTAGGGTAGGTTAGGGTTAGGGTTCTTACGGTTAGGGTTAGCGTTATGGTTAGGGTTGTTAGGATTAGGGTTAGGGTTTTTAGCGTTAGGGTTAGGGTTAGAGTTTGGGTAGTTTGTGCTAGGGTTGTTTGGGTTAGGGTTAGGTTTAGGATTGTTAGAGTTAGGATTAGGGTTGTTAGGGTTATGTTTAGGGTTAGGGTTAGGGGTTAGGGTTAAGGGTTTGGGTTATGGTTAGTGTTAGGGTTAAGATTTACGGTTAGGTTTAGATTAGGGTTAGGGTTAGGGTTAATGTTAGGTTTAAGGGTTAGAGTAAGGGTTAGGGTAAGAATTAGGGTTAGGTTTAGTGTTAGGGTTAGGGTTTAGGGTTAGGGTTAGGGTTAGTATTAAGGTTAGGTTTGGTTTAGAGTTAGGGTTAGTGTTAGTGTTAGTGTTATGATTAGGGTTAGGGTCAGAGTCAGGGTCAGGGTTAGGGTTAGGGTTAAGAGTTAGGGTTAGGGTTAGGGTTAGGGTTAGGATTTAGGGTTAGGGTTTAGGGTTAGTGTTAGGTTTAGGATTGGTGTTTGTGTTAGTGTTTGGGTAAAGTTTTGGTTTAGCGTTAGTGTTAGGTTTGTTAGGGTTAGGGTTGTTAGGGTTAGGTTTAGGGTTAGGGTAGGGTTGTTAGGGTTAGGGTTAGGCTTATGGTTAGGTTTATGGTTAGGTTTAGTGTTATTGTTAGGGTTAGGATTAGGTTTAAGGTTTAGGGTTAAGGGTTAGAGTTAGGGTTTAGGGTTAGTGCTATTTTTAGGGTTAGGTTTAGGGTTAGAATTGTTAGGGTTAGGATTAGGGTTGTTAGGGTTAGGCTAAGGGCTAGTGTTAGGATTAGGTTAATGGTTGTTAGGGTTAGGCTTAGGGCTAGTGTTAGGATTAGGTTAATGGTTGGGTTAGGGGTTAGGGTTAGGGTTATGGTTAGGGTTAGTGTCAGGGTCAGGGTTAGGGTTGGGGTTAGTGTTAGGGTTAAGGGTTAGCGTTAGAGTTAGGGTAAGTGTTAAGATTAGGTTTAGGGTTAGGGTTAGGGTTTAGGATTAGGGTTAGGGTTAAGGTTAGGGTTTAGGGTTAGGGTTAGGGTTAGGTTTAGGGTTAGGTTCAGGCTTAGGCTTAGGTTAGAGTTAGGGTTTGGGTTAGGGTTAGATTTTAGTGTTAAGGTTTAGGGTTAGGGTTAGGGTTAGGGTTAGGTTTAGGGTTAGGTTTAGGGTTAGGGATAGGGTTAGGGATTGGGTTAGGGTTAGGGTTAGGGTTAGGGTTAGGGTTAAGTTTAGGATTAGGGTTAGGGTTAGGGTAGGGTTACGTGTTAGATTTAGTCTTAGGTTTAGGGTTAAGGTTTAAGTGTTAAGGGTTAGGGTTAGGGTTACGGTTAAGTTAGGGGTTAGGGTTAGTGTTAGGGTTAAGTTTAGGATTAGGGTTAGGGTTAGGGTAGGGTTACGTGTTAGACTTAGTCTTAGGTTTAGGGTTAAGGTTTAAGTGTTAAGGGTTAGGGTTAGGGTTACGGTTAAGTTAGGAGTTAGGGTTAAGGGTTAAGGGTTAGGGTTAGGGTTAGGTTTAGGCTTCGGATTAGGTTTAGGGTTAGGCTTAGGCTTAGGTTTATGATTAGTGTTAGGGTTAGTTTTAGGGTTAGGGTTAGGTTTAGCGTAGGGTTAGGTTTTAAGGTTAGGGTTTAGGGTTAGGGATACAGTTAGGGTTAGGGTTTAGTGTTAGGGTTAGGGTAAGTGTTAGGGTTAGTGTTATGGTTAGTGTTAGTATTAGGGTTAAGGGTTAGGGGTTCGGGTTAAGGGTTAGGGTTAGGTTTAGGGTTAGGGTTAGGCTTAGGCTTAGGCTTAGTGTTTGGCTTTGGCTTTGGTTTATGGTTAGGTTTAGGGTTAGGATTAGGGTAAGCGTTAGGGTTAGGTTTCGTCTCAGGCTTAGGCTTAGGGTTAGGGTAAGGTTTAGCGTTTGGGTTAGGGTTAAGGTTAGGGTTGTTATGGTTAGGGTTAGGGTTTTTAGGGTTAGTCTCAGGCTTAGGATTAGTATTAGGTTTAGGTGTAGGGTTAGGGTTAGGGTTAAGTTTAGGGTTGTTAGGGTTAGGGTTGTTAGGGTTAGGGTTAGGGTTGTTAGGGTTAGGGTTAGGGTTGTTAGGATTAGTGTTAGGGTTAGGGTGGTTAGGGTTAGGGTTAGGGTTGTTAGGGTTAGGGGTAGGGTTAGGGTAGGTTAGGGTTAGGGTTGTTACGGTTAGGGTTAGCATTATGGTTAGGGTTGTTAGGATTAGGGTTAGGGTTTTTAGCGTTAGGGTTAGGGTTAGAGTTTGGGTAGTTTGTGCTAGGGTTGTTTGGGTTAGGGTTAGGTTTAGGATTGTTAGAGTTAGGATTAGGGTTGTTAGGGTTATGTTTAGGGTTAGGGTTAGGGGTTAGGTTTAAGGGTTTGGGTTATGGTTAGTGTTAGGGTTAAGATTTACGGTTAGGTTTAGATTAGGGTTAGGGTTAGGGTTAATGTTAGGTTTAAGGGTTAGAGTAAGGGTTAGGGTAAGAATTAGGGTTAGGTTTAGTGTTAGGGTTAGGGTTTAGGGTTAGGGTTAGGGTTAGTATTAAGGTTAGGTTTGGTTTAGAGTTAGGGTTAGTGTTAGTGTTAGTGTTATGGTTAGGGTTAGGGTCAGAGTCAGGGTCAGGGTTAGGGTTAGGGTTAAGAGTTAGGGTTAGGGTTAGGGTTAGGGTTAGGAATTAGGGTTAGGGTTTAGGGTTAGTGTTAGGTTTAGGATTGGTGTTTGTGTTAGTGTTAGGGTAAAGTTTTGGTTTAGCGTTAGTGTTAGGTTTGTTAGGGTTAGGGTTGTTAGGGTTAGGTTTAGGGTTAGGGTAGGGTTGTTAGGGTTAGGGTTAGGGTTATGGTTAGGGTTATGGTTAGGTTTAGTGTTATTGTTAGGGTTAGGATTAGGGTTAAGGTTTAGGGTTAAGGGTTAGAGTTAGGGTTTAGGGTTAGTGCTATTTTTAGGGTTAGGTTTAGGGTTAGGATTGTTAGGGTTATGATTAGGGTTGTTAGGGTTAGGCTAAGGGCTAGTGTTAGGATTAGGTTAATGGTTGGGTTAGGGGTTAGGGTTAGGGTTATTGTTAGGGTTAGTGTCAGGGTCAGGGTTAGGGTTGGGGTTAGTGTTACGGTTAAGGGTTAGTGTTAGAGTTAGGGTAAGTGTTAAGATTAGGTTTAGGGTTAGGGTTAGGGTTTAGGATTAGGGTTAGGGTTAAGGTTAGGGTTTAGGGTTAGGGTTAGGGTTAGGTTTAGGGTTAGGGTTAGGGTTAGGTTTAGGGTTAGGTTTTGGGTTAGGGTTAGAGTTAAGGGTTAAGGATTAGGGTTTGGGTTAGGATTAGGGTTAAGGGCAAGGGTTAGGTTTAGGTTTGTTAGGGTTAGGGTTAGGGTTGTAAGGTTTAGGGTTAGGGTTGGGTTCTTAGTGTTAGGGTTAGGGTTGTTATTGTTTACTGTTAGGGTTAGGGATGTTAGGATTAGGGTTAGGGTTAAGGTTGTTACTGTTAGGGTTAGGGTTGTTAGTGTTAGGGTTAGGTTTAGGGTTTGGGTTAGGGTTAGGATTAGGGTTAGGGTTAGGTTTAGGTTTGGATTAGGGTTAGGGTTGTTAGGGTAAGGGTTAGGGTTGTTAGGGTTAGGGTTAGGTTTAGGGTAAAGGTTAGGGTTGTTAGATTTAAGGTTAGGATTAGGGTTAGGGTTAGGGTTACGGTTAGGCTTAGGTTTAGGTTTAGGGTTAGGGTTAGGCTTAGGCTTAGGCTTAGGCTTAGGGTTAGGTTTAGGGTTAGGGTTAGTGTTAGGGTTAGTCTCAGGCTTAGGCTTCGGGTTAAGGTTAGGGTTAGGGTAAGTGTTGTTAGGGTTAGGATTGTTAGGGTTAGCATTGGTAGGGTTCTTAGGTTTAGGGTTAGGGTTGTTAGGATTAGGGTTAGTGTTAGGTTTGTTAGGTTTAGGGTTAGGGTTTTTAGGATTAGAATTAGGGTTGTTAGGGTTAGGGTTAGGGTTAGGGTTTGGTTAGTTAGGGTTAGGGTTGTTAGGGTTAGGGTTAGGGTTGTTAAGGTTAGGGTTAGGGTTGTTAGGATTAGGGTTAAGGTTAGGTTTGTTAGGTTTAGGGTTAGGGTTGTTAGGATTAGAGTTATAGTTGTTAGGGTTAGAGTTAGGGTTAGGGTTTGGTTAGTAAGGGTTAGGGTTGTTTGGTTTGGGGTTAAGGTTAGGGTTAGGATTGTTAGCGTTAGGATTAGTGTTAGGCTTAGGGTAAGGGTTAGAGTTAAGTTAGTGTTGTTAGGGTTAGTTTTTTGGTTGTTAGGTTTAGGGTTAGGGTTTGGGGTAGGGTTAGGGTTAGGGTTATGTTTAGTGTTAGTGTTAGGGTTAGGGTTAGGGTTAAGGGTTAGGGTTAAGGGTTAAGGGTTTGGATTAGGGTTAGGGTTAAGGGTTAGGATTAGGATTAGTGTTGGAGTTAGGGCTTAGGGTTAGGGTTTGTTTTAGGGTTAGGCTTAGGGTTAGTGTTACGATTAGGTTAAGGTTTAGGGTTAGGGGTTAGTGTTAGGGTTAGGGTTAAGGTTATGGTTAGGGTTAGGGTCAGGGTCAGGGTTAGGGTTACGAATAGGGTTAGGGTTACTGTTAGGGTTAAAGGTTAGGGTTAGGGTTAGGGTAAGTGTTAAGGTTAGGGTTAGGGTTAGGTTTAGGGTTTAGGATTAAGGTTAGGGTTAGGGTTGTTAGGGTTAGGGTTAGGGTCAGGCTTAGGCTTAGGGTTAGGGTTAGGTGTAGGGTTAGGGTTAGGGTTAAGGTTAGGGTTGTTAGGGTTATGGTTGTTAGGGTTAGGGTTAGGGTTGGTAGGGTTAGGGTTCGGGTTGTTAGGATTAGGGTTAGGGTTCGGGTTGTTAGGGTTAGGGTTAGGGTTGTTAGGGTTAGGGGTAGGGTTAGGGTAGGTTTTTAGGGTTAGGGTTAAGGTTGTTACGGTTAGGGTTATCGTTATGGTTAGGGTTGTTAGGATTAGGGTTAGGGTTTTTAGTGTTAGGGTTAGGGTTAGGGTTTGGGTAGTTAGTGTCAGTTTTGTTTGGGTTAGGGTTAGGGTTAGGATTGTTAGAGTTAGGATTAGGTTTGTTAGGGTTAGGTTTAGGTTTAGGGTTAGGGGTTAGGGTTAGGGGTTAAAGGTGTGGGTTAGGGTTAGGGTTAGGGTTAAGATTTACGGTTAGGTTTAGATTAGGGTTAGGGTTAGGGTTAGGGTTAATGTTAGGTTTAAGGGTTAGAGTAAGGGTTAGGGTAAGAATTAGGGTTAGGTTTAGTGTTAGGGTTAGGTTTTAGGGTTAGGGTTAGGGTTAGTATTAAGGTTAGGTTTGGTTTAGAGTTAGGGTTAGTGTTAGTGTTAGTGTTAGTGTTATGGTTAGGGTTAGCGTCAGAGTCAGGGTCAGGGTTAGGGTTAGGGTTAAGCGTTAGGGTTAGGGTTAGGATTTAGGGTTAGGGTTTAGGGTTAGTGTTAGGTTTAGGATTGGTGTTTGTGTTAGTGTTAGGGTAAAGTTTTGGTTTAGCGTTAGTGTTAGGTTTGTTAGGGTTAGGGTTGTTAGGGTTAGGTTTAGGGTTAGGGTAGGGTTGTTAGGGTTATGGTTAGGGTTATGGTTAGGGTTATGGTTAGGTTTAGTGTTATTGTTAGGGTTAGGATTAGGGTTAAGGGTTAGTGTTAAGGGTTAGAGTTAGGGTTTAGGGTTAGTGCTATTTTTAGGGTTAGGTTTAGGGTTAGGATTGTTAGGGTTAGGATTAGGTTTGTTAGGGTTAGGCTAAGGCTTAAGGTTAGGCTTAGAGCTAGTGTTAGGATTAGGTTAATGGTTGGGTTAGGGGTTAGGGTTAGGGTTATGGTTAGGGTTAGGGTTAGTGTCAGGGTCAGGGTTAGGGTTGGGGTTAGTGTTAGGGTTAAGGGTTATCGTTACAGTTAGGCTAAGTGTTAAGATTAGGTTTAGGGTTAGGGTTAGGGTTTAGGATTAGGGTTAGGGTTAAGGTTAGGGTTTAGGGTTAGGGTTAGGGTTAGGTTTAGGGTTAGGGTTAGGGTTAGGGTTAGGTTTTGGGTTAGGGTTAGAGTTAAGGGTTAAGGATTAGGGTTTGGGTTAGGGTTAGGGTTAAGGGCAATGGTTAGGTTTAGGTTTGTTAGGGTTAGGGTTACGGTTGTAAGGTTTAGGGTTAGGGTTGGGTTGTTAGTGTTAGGGTTAGGGTTGTTAGGGTTTACTCTTAGGGTTAGGGATGTTAGGATTAGGGTTAGGGTTAAGGTTGTTACTGTTAGGGTTAGGGTTGTTAGTGTTAGGGTTAGGTTTAGGGTTTGGGTTAGGGTTAGGATTAGGGTTAGGGTTAGGTTTAGGTTTAGATTAGGGTTAGGGTTGTTAGGGTAAGGGTTAGGGTTGTTAAGGTTAGGGTTAGGGTTAGGGTAAAGGTTAGGGTTGTTAGGTTTAAGGTTAGGATTAGGGTTAGGGTTAGGGTTACGGTTAGGCTTAGGTTTAGGTTTAGGGTTAGGGTTAGGCTTAGGCTTAGGCTTAGGGTTAGGTTTAGGGTTAGGGTTAGTGTTAGGGTTAGTCTCAGTCTTAGGCTTCGGGTTAAGGTTAGGGTTAGGGTTAGTGTTGTTAGGGTTAGGATTGTTAGGGTTAGGATTGGTAGGGTTGTTAGGTTTAGGGTTAGGGTTGTTAGGATTAGGGTTAGTGTTAGGTTTGTTAGGTTTAGGTTTAGGGTTGTTAGGATTAGAATTAGGGTTGTTAGGGTTAGGGTTAGGGTTAGGGTTTGGTTAGTTAGGGTTAGGGTTGTTTGGGTTGTGGTTAAGGTTAGGGTTAGGATTGTTAGCGTTAGGATTAGGGTTGTTAGGGTTAGGGTTAGGGTTAGGGTTAGGTTTAGGGTTAGGTTTAGAGTTAGGTTTAGGGTTAGGGTTAGTGTTAGGGTTAGTCTCAGGCTTAGGCTTAGGTTTAGGGTTAGGGTTAGTGTTGTTAGGGTAAAGATTGTTAGGGTTAGGATTGTTAGGGTTGTTAGGGTTAGGGTTAGGGTTGTTAGGGTTAGGGTTAGGGTTGTTAAGGTTAGGGTTAGGGTTGTTAGGATTAGGGTTAAGGTTAGGTTTGTTAGGTTTAGGTTTATGGTTGTTAGGATTAGAGTTATAGTTGTTAGGGTTAGAGTTAGGGTTAGGGTTTGGTTAGTAAGGGTTAGGGTTGTTTGGGTTGGGGTTAAGGTTAGGGTTAGGATTGTTAGCGTTAGGATTAGGTTTAGGCTTAGGGTAAGGGTTAGAGTTAAGTTAGTGTTGTTAGGGTTATTTTTTTGGTTGTTAGGTTTAGGGTTAGGGTTTGGGGTAGGGTTAGGGTTAGGGTTAGGGTTAGGGTTAGTGTTAGTGTTAGGGTTAGGGTTAGGGTTAAGGGTTAGGGTTAAGGGTTAAGGGTTTGGATTAGGGTTAGGGTTAAGGGTTAGGATTAGGATTAGGGTTGGAGTTAGGGTTTAGGGTTAGGGTTTGTTTTAGGGTTAGGCTTAGGGTTAGTGTTACGATTAGGTTAAGGTTTAGGGTTAGGGGTTAGGGTTAGGGTTAAGGTTATGGTTAGGGTTAGGGTCAGGGTCAGGGTTAGGGTCAGGGTTAGGGTTAGGAATAGGGTTAGGGTTACTGTTAGGGTTAAAGGTTAGGGTTAGGGTTAGGGTAAGTGTTAAGGTTAGGGTTAGGGTTAGGTTTAGGGTTTAGGATTAAGGTTAGGGTTAGGGTTGTTAGGGTTAGGGTTAGGGTCAGGTTTGGGCTTAGGGTTAGGGTTAGGTGTAGGGTTAGGGTTAGGGTTAAGGTTAGGGTTGTTAGGGTTATGGTTGTTAGGGTTAGGGTTAGGGTTGGTAGGGTTAGGGTTCGGGTTGTTAGGATTAGGGTTAGGGTTCGGGTTGTTAGGGTTAGGGTTAGGGTTCTTAGGGTTAGGGGTAGGGTTAGGGTAGGTTTTTAGGTTTAGGGTTAAGGTTGTTATGGTTAGGGTTATCGTTATGGTTAGGGTTGTTAGGATTAGGGTTAGGGTTTTTAGTGTTAGGGTTAGGGTTTGGGTAGTTAGTGTCAGTTTTGTTTGGGTTAGGTTTAGGGTTAGGATTGTTAGAGTTAGGATTAGGTTTGTTAGGGTTAGGTTTAGGGGTTAGGGTTAGGGGTTAAGGGTTTGGGTTAGGGTTAGTGTTAGGGTTAAGATTTACGGTTAGGTTTAGATTAGGGTTAGGGTTAGGGTTAGGGTTAATGTTAGGTTTAAGGGTTAGAGTAAGGGTTAGGGTAAGAATTAGGGTTAGGTTTAGTTTTAGGGTTAGGGTTTAGGGTTAGGGTTAGGGTTAGTATTAAGGTTAGGTTTGGTTTAGAGTTAGGGTTAGTGTTAGTGTTAGTGTTATGGTTAGGGTTTGGGTCAGAGTCAGGGTCAGGGTTAGGGTTAGGGATAAGAGTTAGGGTTAGGGTTAGGGTTAGGATTTAGGGTTAGGGTTTAGGGTTAGTGTTAGGTTTAGGATTGGTGTTTGTGTTAGTGTTAGGGTAAAGTTTTGGTTTAGCGTTAGTGTTAGGGTTGTTAGGGTTAGGGTTGTTAGGGTTAGGTTTAGGGTTAGGGTAGGGTTGTTAGGGTTAGGGTTAAGGTTATGGTTAGGGTTATGGTTAGGTTTAGTTTTATTGTTAGGATTAGGGTTAAGGGTTAGGGTTAAGGGTAAGAGTTAGGGTTTAGGGTTAGTGCTATTTTTAGGGTTAAGTTTAGGGTTAGGATTGTTAGGGTTAGGATTAGGGTTGTTAGGGTTAGGCTAAGGCTTAAGGTTAGGCTTAGGGCTAGTGTTAGGATTAGGTTAATGGTTGGGTTAGGGGTTAGTGTTAGGGTTATGGTTAGGGTTAGTGTCAGGGTCAGGGTTAGGGTTGGGGTTAGTGTTAGGGTTAAGGGTTAGCGTTAGAGTTAGGGTAAGTGTTAAGATTAGGTTTAGGGTTAGGGTTAGGGTTTAGGATTAGGGTTAGGGTTAAGGTTAGGGTTTAGGGTTAGGGTTAGGGTTAGGGTTAGGTTTAGGGTTAGGGTTAGGGTTAGGGTTAGGTTTTGGGTTAGGGTTAGAGTTCAGGGTTAAGGATTAGGGTTTGGGTTAGGGTTAGGGTTATGGGCAAGGGTTAGGTTTAGGTTTGTTAGGGTTAGGGTTAGGGTTGTAAGGTTTAGGGTTAGGGTTGGGTTGTTAGTGTTAGGGTTAGGGTTGTTAGGGTTTACTGTTAGGGTTAGGGATGTTAGGATTAGGGTTAGGGTTAAGGTTGTTACTGTTAGGGTTAGGGTTGTTAGTGTTAGGGTTAGGTTTAGGGTTTGGGTTAGGGTTAGGATTAGGGTTAGGGTTAGGTTTAGGTTTAGATTAGGGTTAGGGTTGTTAGGGTAAGGGTTAGGGTTGTTAAGGTTAGGGTTAGGGTTAGGGTAAAGGTTAGGGTTGTTAGGTTTAAGGTTAGGATTAGGGTTAGGGTTAGGGTTACGGTTAGGCTTAGGTTTAGGTTTAGGGTTAGGGTTAGGCTTAGGCTTAGGCTTAGGGTTAGGTTTAGGGTTAGGGTTAGTGTTAGGGTTAGTCTCAGGCTTAGGCTTCGGGTTAAGGTTAGGGTTAGGGTTAGTGTTGTTAGGGTTAGGATTGTTAGGGTTAGGATTGGTAGGGTTGTTAGGTTTAGGGTTAGGGTTGTTAGGATTAGGGTTAGTGTTAAGTTTGTTAGGTTTAGGGTTAGGGTTGTTAGGATTAGAATTAGGGTTGTTAGGGTTAGGGTTAGGGTTAGGGTTTGGTTAGTTAGGGTTAGGGTTAAGGTTAGGGTTAGGATTGTTAGCGTTAGGATTAGGGTTGTTAGGGTTAGGGTTAGGGTTAGGGTTAGGTTTAGGGTTAGGTTTAGAGTTAGGTTTAGGGTTAGGGTTAGTGTTAGGGTTAGTCTCAGGCTTAGGCTTAGGTTTAGGGTTAGGGTTAGTGTTGTTAGGGTTAAGATTGTTAGGGTTAGGATTGTTAGGGTTGTTAGGGTTAGGGTTAGGGTTTTTAGGGTTAGGGTTAGGGTTGTTAAGGTTAGGGTTAGGGTTGTTAGGATTAGGGTTAAGGTTAGGTTTGTTAGGTTTAGGGTTAGGGTTGTTAGGATTAGAGTTATAGTTGTTAGGGTTAGAGTTAGGGTTAGGGTTTGGTTAGTAAGGGTTAGGGTTGTTTGGGTTGGGGTTAAGGTTAGGGTTAGGATTGTTAGCGTTAGGATTAGGGTTAGGCTTAGGGTAAGGGTTAGAGTTAAGTTAGTGTTGTTAGGGTTAGTTTTTTGGTTGTTAGGTTTAGGGTTAGGGTTTGGGGTAGGGTTAGGGTTAGGGTTAGGGTTAGGTTTAGTGTTAGTGTTAGGGTTAGGGTTAGGGTTAAGGGTTAGGGTTAAGGGTTAAGGTTTGGATTAGGGTTAGGGTTAAGGGTTAGGATTAGGATTAGGGTTGGATTTAGGGTTTAGGGTTAGGGTTTGTTTTAGGGTTAGGCTTAGGGTTAGTGTTACGATTAGGTTAAGGTTTAGGGTTAGGGGTTACGGTTAGGGTTAGGGTTAAGGTTATGGTAAGGGTTAGGGTCAGGGTCAGGGTCAGGGTCAGGGTTAGGGTTAGGAATAGGGTTAGGGTTACTGTTAGGGTTAAAGGTTAGGGTTAGGGTTAGGGTAAGTGTTAAGGTTAGGGTTAGGGTTAGGTTTAGGGTTTAGGATTAAGGTTAGGGTTAGGGTTGTTAGGGTTAGGGTTAGGGTCAGTCTTAGGCTTAGGGTTAGGGTTAGGTGTAGGGTTAGGGTTAGGGTTAAGGTTAGGGTTGTTAGGGTTATGGTTGTTAGGGTTAGGGTTAGGGTTGGTAGGGTTAGGTTTCGGGTTGTTAGGATTAGGGTTAGGGTTCGGGTTGTTAGGGTTAGGTTTAGGGTTGTTAGGGTTAGGGGTAGGGTTAGGGTAGGTTTTTGGGTTAGGGTTAAGGTTGTTACGGTTAGGGTTATCGTTATGGTTAGGGTTGTTAGGATTAGGGTTAGGGTTTTTAGTGTTAGGGTTAGGGTTAGGGTTTGGGTAGTTAGTGTCAGTTTTGTTTGGGTTAGGGTTAGGGTTAGGATTGTTAGAGTTAGGATTAGGTTTGTTAGGGTTAGGTTTAGGGTTAGGGTTAGGGGTTAGGGTTAGGGGTTAAGGGTTTGGGTTAGGGTTATTGTTAGGGTTAAGAGTTACGGTTAGGATTAGAATTAGGTTTAGGGTTAATGTTTGGGTTAAGGGTTGGAGTAAGGGTTAGGGTAAGAATTAGGGTTAGGTTTAGTGTTGGTTAGGGTTAGGGTTTAGGGTTTGGGTTAGGTTAGGGTTAGGGTTAGGGTTTAGGGTTAGGGTTAGGTTTAGTTTTAAGGTAAGGTTTGGGTTAGAGTTAGGGTTAGTGTTAGTGTTAGGGTTATGGTTAGATTTAGGGTCAGGCTCAAGGTCAGAGTCAGGTTCAGGGTTAGGTTTAGGGTTAGGTTTAGGAATTAGTGTTCGGGTTAGTGTTAGGGTAAAGTTTAGGGTTAGAGTTAGGGTTAGGTTTGTTAGGGTTAGGGTTGTTAGGGTTAGGGTTAAGGTTAGGGATAGGGTTAGGGTAGGGTTTTAGGGTTAGGGTTAGGGTTGTTAGGGTTAGGGTTATGGTTAGGGTTAGGGTTATGGTTAGGTTTAGTGTTAGTGTTAGTGTTAGGGTTAGGGTTAAGGATTAAGGGTTAGGGTTAAGAGTTAAGGGTTAAGGGTTAAGGGTTTGGCTTAGGGGTAGGATTAGGGTTAGGGTTAGTGTTAGGGTTTAGGGTTAGGTTTAGTTTTAGGGTTAGGGTTAGGGTTAGGGTTTGGGTACTTAGTGTCAGTTTTGTTTGGGTTAGGGTTAGGGTTAGGATTGTTAGAGTTAGGATTAGGTTTGTTAGGGTTAGGTTTAGGGTTAGGGTTAGGGGTTAGGGTTAGGGGTTAAGGGTTTGGGTTAGGGTTAGTGTTAGGTTTAAGATTTACGGTTAGGTTTAGATTAGCGTTAGGGTTAGGGTTAGGGTTAATGTTAGGTTTAAGGGTTAGAGTAAGGGTTAGGGTAAGAATTAGGGTTAGGTTTAGTGTTAGGGTTAGGGTTTAGGGTTAGGGTTAGGGTTAGTATTAAGGTTAGGTTTGGTTTAGAGTTA
>NC_134530.1:297563819-297646334 GCF_050624435.1 Tenrec ecaudatus
GTTAGGGTTAAGGGTTAGGGTTAAGGGTTAAGGGTTTGGATTAGGGTTAGGGTTAAGGGTTAGGATTAGGATTAGGGTTGGATTTAGGGTTTAGGGTTAGGGTTTGTTTTATGGTTAGTGTTATGATTAGGTTAATGTTTAGGGTTAGGGGTTAGGGTTAGGGTTAGGGTTAAGGTTATGGTTAGGGTTAGGGTCAGGGTCAGGGTCAGGGTCAGGGTTAGGGTTAGGAATAGGGTTAGGGTTACTGTTAGGGTTAAAGGTTAGGGTTAGGGTTAGGGTAAGTGTTAAGGTTAGGGTTAGGGTTAGGGTTAGGTTTAGGGTTTAGGATTAAGGTTAGGGTTAGGGTTGTTAGGGTTAGGGTTAAGGTCAGTCTTAGACTTAGGGTTAGGGGTAGGTGTAGGGTTAGGGTTAGGGTTAAGGTTAGGGTTGTTAGGGTTATGGTTGTTAGTGTTAGGGTTAGGGTTGGTAGGGTTAGGGTTCGGGTTGTTAGGATTAGGGTTAGGGTTCGTGTTGTTAGGGTTAGGGTTAGGGTTGTTAGGGTTAGGGGTAAGTTTAGGGTAGGTTTTTAGGGTTAGGGTCTAGGTTGTTACGGTTAGGGTTATCGTTATGGTTAGGGTTGTTAGGATTAGGGTTAGGGTTTTTAGTGTTAGGATTTGGGTAGTTAGTGTCAGTTTTGTTTGGGTTAGGGGTAGGGTTAGGATTGTTAGAGTTAGGATTAGGTTTGTTAGGGTTAGGTTTAGGGTTAGGGTTAGGGGTTAGGGTTAGAGGTTAAGGGTTTGGGTTAGGGTTAGTGTTAGGTTTAAGATTTACGGTTAGGTTTAGATTAGGGTTAGGGTTAGGGTTAGGGTTAATGTTAGGTTTAAGGGTTAGAGTAAGGGTTAGGGTAAGAATTAGGGTTAGGTTTAGTGTTAGGGTTAGGGTTTAGGGTTAGGGTTAGGGTTAGTATTAAGGTTAGGTTTGGTTTAGAGTTAGGGTTAGTGTTAGTGTTAGTGTTATGGTTAGGGTTAGGGTCAGAGTCAGGGTCAGGGTTAGGGTTAGGGTTAAGAGTTAGGGTTAGGGTTAGGGTTAGGGTTAGGGTTAGGATTTAGGGTTAGGGTTTAGGGTTAGTGTTAGGTTTAGGATTGGTGTTTGTGATAGTGTTAGGGCAAAGTTTTGGTTTAGCGTTAGTGTTAGGGTTGTTAGGGTTAGGGTTGTTAGGGTTAGGTTTAGGGTTAGGGTAGGGTTGTTAGGGTTAGGGTTAGGGTTATGGTTAGGGTTATGGTTAGGTTTAGTGTTATTGTTAGGGTTAGGATTAGGGTTAAGGGTTAGGGTTAAGGGTTAGAGTTAGGGTTTAGGGTTAGTGCTATTTTTAGGGTTATGTTTAGGGTTAGGATTGTTAGGGTTAGGATTAGGGTTGTTAGGGTTAGGCTAAGGCTTAAGGTTAGGCTTAGGGCTAGTGTTAGGATTAGGTTAATGGTTGGGTTAGGGGTTAGGGTTAGGGTTATGGTTAGGGTTAGGGTTAGTGTCAGGGTCAGGGTTAGGGTTGGGGTTAGTGTTAGGGTTAAGGGTTAGCGTTAGAGTTAGGGTAAGTGTTAAGATTAGGTTTAGGGTTAGGGTTAGGGTTTAGGATTAGGGTTATGGTTAAGATTAGGGTTTAGGGTTAGGGTTAGGGTTAGGTTTAGGGTTAGGGTTAGGGGTTAGGGTTAGGATTCGGGTTATGGTAGAGTTAGGGTTATGGTTGATAGGGTTATGGTTGATAGGGTTAGAGGTAGGGTTAGGTTAGGGTTGTTAGGGTTAGGGGTAGGGTTTTTACAGTTAGTGTTAGCGTTAGGTTTAGGGTTGTTAGGATTAGGGTGAGGGTTGTTAGGATTAGGGTTAGGGTTTGGTTTATGGTTTGGGTTAGGGTTGTTTGGGTTAGGGTTGTTTGGGTTAGGGTTAGGGTTAATGTTAGGATTCGGGTTAGGGTAGAGTTAGGGTTAGGGTTAGGTTTAGGCTTAGGGTTAGGCTTAGGCTTAAGTTTAAGCTTAGGGTTAAGGTTAGAGTTAGGGTAAGGGTTAGTGTTAGGGGTTAGTGTTAGGGTTAGGGTTATTGTAAGGTTTAGGGTCAGGATCAGGGTCAGGGTAAGGGTTAGGGCTAGGTTTATGGTTAGGGTTAGGGTTTAGGGTTAGGAATAGGGTTAGGGTTTAGGGTTAGGGTTAGGGTTAGTTTTAGGATTAGGTTTGGCTTAGGGTTAGGTTTAGGGTTAGGGTTAGGATTGTTAGGGTTAGGATTAGGGTTGTTAGGGTTAGGCTAAGGCTTAAGGTTAGGCTTAGGGCTAGTGTTAGGATTAGGTTAATGGTTGGGTTAGGGGTTAGGGTTAGGGTTATGGTTAGGGTTAGTGTCAGGGTCAGGGTTGGGGTTAGTGTTAGGGTTAAGGGTTAGCGTTAGAGTTAGGGTAAGTGTTAAGATTAGGTTTAGGGTTAGGGTTAGGGTTTAGGATTAGGGTTAGGGTTAAGGTTAGGGTTTAGGGTTAGGGTTAGGGTTAGGTTTAGGGTTAGGGTTAGGGTTAGGGTTAGGTTTTGGGTTAGGGTTAGAGTTAAGGGTTAAGGATTAGGGTTTGGGTTAGGGTTAGGGTTAAGGGCAAGGGTTAGGTTTAGGTTTGTTAGGGTTAGGGTTAGGGTTGTAAGGTTTAGGGTTAGGGTTGGGTTGTTAGTGTTAGGGTTAGGGTTGTTAGGGTTTACTGTTAGGGTTAGGGATGTTAGGATTAGGGTTGGGGCTAAGGTTGTTACTGTTAGGGTTAGGGTTGTTAGTGTTAGGGTTAGGTTTAGGGTTTGGGTTAGGGTTAGGATTAGGGTTAGGGTTAGGTTTAGGTTTAGATTAGGGTTAGGGTTGTTAGGGTAAGGGTTAGGGTTGTTAAGGTTAGGGTTAGGGTTAGGGTAAAGGTTAGGGTTGTTAGGTTTAAGGTTAGGATTAGGGTTAGGGTTAGGGTTACGGTTAGGCTTAGGTTTAGGTTTAGGGTTAGGGTTAGGCTTAGGCTTAGGCTTAGGGTTAGGTTTAGGGTTAGGGTTAGTGTTAGGGTTAGTCTCAGGCTTAGGCTTCGGGTTAAGGTTAGGGTTAGGGTTAGTGTTGTTAGGGTTAGGATTGTTAGGGTTAGGATTGGTAGGGTTGTTAGGTTTAGGGTTAGGGTTGTTAGGATTAGGGTTAGTGTTAGGTTTGTTAGGTTTAGGGTTAGGGTTGTTAGGATTAGAATTAGGGTTGTTAGGGTTAGGGTTAGGGTTTGGTTAGTTAGGGTTAGGGTTAAGGTTAGGGTTAGGATTGTTAGCGTTAGGATTAGGGTTGTTAGGGTTAGGGTTAGGGTTAGGGTTAGGTTTAGGGTTAGGTTTAGAGTTAGGTTTAGGGTTAGGGTTAGTGTTAGGGTTAGTCTCAGGCTTAGGCTTAGGTTTAGGGTTAGGGTTAGTGTTGTTAGGGTTAAGATTGTTAGGGTTAGGATTGTTAGGGTTGTTAGGGTTAGGGTTAGGGTTGTTAGGGTTAGGGTTAGGGTTGTTAAGGTTAGGGTTAGGGTTGTTAGGATTAGGGTTAAGGTTAGGTTTGTTAGGTTTAGGGTTAGGGTTGTTAGGATTAGAGTTATAGTTGTTAGGGTTAGAGTTAGGGTTAGGGTTTGGTTAGTAAGGGTTAGGGTTGTTTGGGTTGGGGTTAAGGTTAGGGTTAGGATTGTTAGCGTTAGGATTAGGGTTAGGCTTAGGTAAGGGTTAGAGTTAAGTTAGTGTTGTTAGGGTTAGTTTTTTGGTTGTTAGGTTTAGGGTTAGGGTTTGGGGTAGGGTTAGGGTTAGGGTTAGGGTTAGGTTTAGTGTTAGTGTTAGGGTTAGGGTTAGGGTTAAGGGTTAGGGTTAAGGGTTAAGGGTTTGGATTAGGGTTAGGGTTAAGGGTTAGGATTAGGATTAGGGTTGGATTTAGGGTTTAGGTTTAGGGTTTGTTTTAGGGTTAGTCTTAGGGTTAGTGTTATGATTAGGTTAAGGTTTAGGGTTAGGGGTTAGGGTTAGGGTTAGGGTTAAGGTTATGGTAAGGGTTAGGGTCAGGGTCAGGGTCAGGGTCAGGGTTAGGGTTAGGAATAGGGTTAGGGTTACTGTTAGGGTTAAAGGTTAGGGTTAGGGTTAGGGTAAGTGTTAAGGTTAGGGTTAGGGTTAGGTTTAGGGTTTAGGATTAAGGTTAGGGTTAGGGTTGTTAGGGTTAGGGTTAGGGTCAGTCTTAGGCTTAGGGTTAGGGTTAGGTGTAGGGTTAGGGTTAGGGTTAAGGTTAGGGTTGTTAGGGTTATGGTTGTTAGGGTTAGGGTTAGGGTTGGTAGGGTTAGGGTTCGGGTTGTTAGGATTAGGGTTAGGGTTCGGGTTGTTAGGGTTAGGTTTAGGGTTGTTAGGGTTAGGGGTAGGGTTAGGGTAGGTTTTTGGGTTAGGGTTAAGGTTGTTACGGTTAGGGTTATCGTTATGGTTAGGGTTGTTAGGATTAGGGTTAGGGTTTTTAGTGTTAGGGTTAGGGTTAGGGTTTGGGTAGTTAGTGTCAGTTTTGTTTGGGTTAGGGTTAGGGTTAGGATTGTTAGAGTTAGGATTAGGTTTGTTAGGGTTAGGTTTAGGGTTAGGGTTAGGGGTTAGGGTTAGGGGTTAAGGGTTTGGGTTAGGGTTATTGTTAGGGTTAAGAGTTACGGTTAGGATTAGAATTAGGTTTAGGGTTAATGTTTGGGTTAAGGGTTGGAGTAAGGGTTAGGGTAAGAATTAGGGTTAGGTTTAGTGTTAGGGTTAGGGTTAGGGTTTAGGGTTTGGGTTAGGGTTAGGGTTAGGGTTTAGGGTTAGGTTTAGTTTTACGGTTAGGTTTGGGTTAGAGTTAGGGTTAGTGTTAGTGTTAGGGTTATGGTTAGATTTAGGGTCAGGCTCAAGGTCAGGGTCAGGTTCAGGGTTAGGTTTAGGGTTAGGTTTAGGAATTAGTGTTCGGGTTAGTGTTAGGGTAAAGTTTAGGGTTAGGGTTAGGGTTAGGTTTGTTAGGGTTAGGGTTGTTAGGGTTAGGGTTAAGGTTAGGGATAGGGTTAGGGTAGGGTTTTAGGGTTAGGGTTAGGGTTTTAGGGTTAGGGTTAGGGTTGTTAGGGTTAGGGTTATGGTTAGGGTTAGGGTTATGGTTAGGTTTAGTGTTAGTGTTAGTGTTAGGGTTAGGGTTAAGGATTAAGGGTTAGGGTTAAGAGTTAAGGGTTAAGGGTTAAGGGTTTGGCTTAGGGGTAGGATTAGGGTTAGGGTTAGAGTTAGGGTTTAGGGTTAGGTTTAGTTTTAGGGTTAGGGTTAGGGTTAGGGTTAGGGTTAGGATAGTTAGGGTTAGGATTAGGGTTGTTAGGGTTAGGCTAAGGCTTAAGGTTAGGCTTAGGGCTAGTGTGAGGATTAGGTTTAGGGTTGGGTTAGGGGTTAGGTTTAGGGTTAGGGTTATGGTTAGGGTTATGGTCAGGTCAGGGTCAGGGTTAGGGTTAGGGTTAGTTTTAGGTTTAAGGATTAGTGTTAGAGTTAGGTTAAGTATTAAGATTAGGTTTAGGGTTAGGGTTAGGGTTTAGGATTAGGGTTAGGGTTAGGGTTAGGGCTTAGTGTTAGGGTTAGGGTTAGTTTTAGGGTTAGGGTTAGGGTTAGGGTTAGGTTTTGGGTTAGGGTTACAGTTAAGGGTTAAGGACTAAGGTTTGGGTTAGGGTTAGGGTTAAGGGCAAGGGTTAGGTTTAGGGTTGTTAGGGTTAGGGTTGTAAGGTTTAGGGTTAGGGTTGGGTTGTTAGTGTTAGTGTTAGGGTTGTTAGGGTTATGGTTAGGGATGTTAGGATAAGGGTTAGTGTTAAGGTTGTTACTGTTAGGGATAGGGTTGTTAGTGTTAGGGTTAAGGGTTAGCGTTAGAGTTAGGGTAAGTGTTAAGATTAGGTTTAGAGTTAGGGTTTAGGATTAGGGTTAGGGTTAGGGTTTAGGGTTAGGGTTAAGGTTAGGGTTAGTTTTAGTGTTAGGGTTAGGGTTAGGGTTAGGGGTTAGGGGTTAGGGTTAGGGTTATGCTTAGAGTTAGGATTAGGGTTAGTGTTAGGTTTAGGTTTAGATTAGGGTTAGGGTTGTTAGGGTAAGGGTTAGGGTTGTGAGGGTTACGGTTAGGGTTAGGGTAAAGGTTAGGGTTGTTAGGGTTAAGGTTAGGATTAGGGTTATGGTTAGGGTTAGGGTGAGGTTTAGGGTTAGGGTTAGGCTTAGGCTTAGGCTTAGGGTTAGGTTTAGGGTTAGGGTTAGTGTTAGGGTTAGTCTCAGGCTTAGGCTTAGGCTTAGGGTTAGGGTTAGTGTTGTTAGGGTTAGGATTATTAGGGTTAGGATTGTTAGGGTTGTTAGGGTTAGGGTTAGGGTTGTTAGGATTAGGGTTAGGGTTAGGTTTGTTAGGTTTAGGGTTAGGGTTGTTAGGATTAGAGTTATGGTTGTTAGGGTTAGGATTAGGGTAAGGGTTTGGTTAGTTAGGGTTAGGGTTGTTTGGGTTAGGGTTAAGGTTAGGGTTAGGATTGTTAGCGTTAGGATTAGGGTTGTTAGAGTTAGGGTTAGGGTTAGGGTTAGGGTTAGGTTTAGAGTTAGGTTTAGGGTTAGGGTTAGTGTTAGGGTTAGTCTCAGGCTTAGGCTTAGGGTTAGGGTTAGGATTGTTAGGGTTAGGGTTAGGGTTGTTAGGGTTAGGGTTAGGGTTGTTAGGATTAGGGTTAGGTTTGTTAGGATTAGGGTTAGGTTTAGGTTTGTTAGGTTTAGAGTTAGTATTGTTAGGATTAGAGTTATGGTTGTTAGGGTTAGGGTTAGGGTTTGGTTAGTTAGGGTTAGGGTTGTTTGGGTTAGGGTTAAGGTTAGGGTTAGGATTGTTAGCGTTAGGATTAGGGTTGTTAGGGTTAGGGTTAGGTTTAGGGTTAGGGTTAGGGTAGGTTTAGAGTTAGGATTAGTGTTAGGCTTAGGGTTCGGGTTAGAGTTAAGGTTAGGGTTGTTAGGAGTAGTTTTTGGGTTGTTAGGTTTAGGGTTAGGGTTAGGATTAGGGTTAGGTTTAGTGTTAGTGTTAGGGTTAGGGTTAGGGTTAAAGGTTAGGGTTAAGAGTTAAGTGTTTGGATTAGGGTTAGGGTTAAGGGTTATGGTTAGAGTTAGGGTTAGGTTTAAGATTAGGTTTAGAGTTAGGGTTTAGGGTTACGGTTAGTTTTAGGGTTAGGGTTAGGGTTAGGGTCAGAATCAGGGTCAGGTCAGGGTCAGGGTTAGGGTTAGGGTTAGGGTTAGGGTTACTATTAGGGTTAAAGGTTTGGGTTAGGGTTAGGGTAAGTGTTAAGGTTAGGGTTTGGGTTAGGGTTAGGTTTAGGGTTTAGGATTAGGGTTAGGGTTAGGGTTAGGGTTTAGGGTTAAAGTTAGTGTTAGTTTTGGTGTTAGGGTTAGGTTTTGGGTTAGGGTTAGTTTTAGGGTTAGGCTTAGGTTTTGGGTTAGGGTTAAGGGCTAATGTTAGGGTTAGTGTTCGGATTAGTGTTGGATTTAGGGTTAGGTTTTAGGGTTAAGGGTTAGGGTTAGGGTTAAGGGTTGAGTATTAAGGGTTAGGGTTAGTGTTAGGGGTTAGGGTTAAGGGTTAAGGGTTAGGGTTAGGGTTAACCTTAGGGTTAGGCTTAGGCTTAGGCTTAGTCTTAGGTTTAGGGTTAGGATTATGGTTCGGGTTAGGCTTAGTGTTAGTGTTAGGGTTAGGGTTAGGGTTAGGGTTTAGGGTTAGGGTAAAGGTTAGGGTTAGGATTAGGGTTAAGATTAGTGTTAGAGTTAGGGTTAGGGTTAGGGTTGTTAGGGTTAGGGATAGGGTTGTTAGGGTTAGGGTTAGGGTTGTTAGGATTAGGGTTAAGGTTCTTAGGGTTAAGGTTAGGTATAGGGTAGTGTTGTTAGAGTTAGAGTTGTTACGGTTATAGTTAGCGTTAGGGTTAGGGTTGTTAGGATTAGAGTTAAGGTTGTTAGGGTTAGGGTTAAAGTTAGGGTTAGGGTTTGGTTAGTTAGGGTTAGGGTTTTTTGGGTTAGGGTTAGTGTTAGGGTTAAGATTGTTATAGTTAGGATTAGGGTCGTTAGGTTTAGGGTAAGGGTTCAGATTAGGGTTAGGGTTAGGGTTAGGATTAGGGTTAGTGTTAGTGTTGTTAGGTTTAGGGTTAGGGTTAGGTTTAGGGTCAGGGTTAGGGTAAGGGTTAGGGTTAGTGTTAGGGTTAGGGTTAGGTTTAGGGTTAGGGTTAAAGGTTAAGGCTTTGGATTAGGGTTAGGGTTAGGATTAGGATTAGGTTTAGATTAGGGTGTAGGGTTACGGTTAGTTTTAGGGTTAGGCTTAGGGTTAGGCTTAGGGTTAGTGTTAGGATTAGGTTAAGGTTTATGGTTGGGAGTTAGGGTTAGGTTTAGGGTTAGGGTCAGTGTCAGGGTCAGGGTCAGGGTCAGGGTCAGGGTTAGGGTTAGGGTTAGGGTTACTGTTAGGATTATGGGTTTGGGTTAGGGTTAGGTTAAGTGTTAAGGTTAGGGTTAGGTTTAGGTTTAGGGTTTAGGATTAGGGTTAGGGTTAGGCTTAGGGTTTTGGGTTAGGGTTAGGGTTAGGGTTAGGGTTAGTTTTAGTGTTAGGGTTAGGTTTTGGTTAGGGTTAGTTTTAGGGTTAGGTTTAGGTTTTGGGTTAGGGTTAAGGGCTAGTGTTAGGGTTAGTGTTAGGATTAGTGTTGGATTTAGGGTTAGGTTTAGGGTTAAGGGTTAGGGTTAGGGTTAGGGGTTAGGTTTAAGGGTTAAGGTTTAGGGTTAGGGTTAACCTTAGGTTTAGGCTTAGGCTTAGGCTTAGGTTTAGGGTTAGGGTTAGGGTTCGGGGTAGGCTTAGTGTTAGTGTTAGGGTTAGGGTTAGGATTAGGGTTAGGGTTTAGGGTTGCGGTTAGGGTAATGGTTAGTGTTAGGGTTAGGGTTAAGATTAGTGTTAGGTTTTAGGGTTAGGGTTAGGATTAGGGTTAGGGTTAGGGTGTAGCGTTAGGTTTAGGGTTAGGGATTAGGGTGAGTGTTTGGGTTAGGGTTAGGGTTAGGGTTAGGGTGTGGGTTAGGGATAGTGTTAGGGTTAGGGTTAGGGTAGTGTTAGGGTTAGGGTTCAGGTTAGTATTAGCGTTAGGGTTAGGGTTGTTAGGGTTAGGCATAGGGTTGTTAGGGTTAGGGTTAGCGTTGTTAGGATTAGGGTTAAGGTTCTTAGGGTTAAGGTTAGGGATAGGGTAGTGTTGTTAGAGTTAGAATTGTTACGGTTATAGTTAGCGTTAGGGTTAGGGTTGTTAGGATTAGTGTTAAGGTTGTTAGGGTTAGTGTTAGGGTTAAGGTTAGGGTTAGGGTTTGGTTAGTTAGGGTTAGGGTTGTTTGTGTTAGGGTTGGTGTTAGGGTTAAGGTTATTATGGTTAGGATTAGGGTCGTTAGGGTTAGGGTAAGGGTTCAGGTTAGGGTTAGGGTTAGGGTTAGGATTAGGGTTAGGGTTAGGGTTGTTAGTGTTAGTGTTAGTGTTGTTAGCTTTAGGGTTAGGTTTAGGGTCAGGGTTAGAGTAAGGGTTAGGGTTAGTGTTAGGGTTAAGGATAGGTTTAGGGTTAGGGTTAGGTTTAGGGTTAAGGGTTACGGTTAGGGTTAGTGATAGGATTATGGTTAGGGTTAAGGGTTAAGGGTTTGGGTTAGGGTCAGGGTTAAGGGTTATGGTTAGGTTTAGGCTTAGGGTTAGGCTTAGGCTTAAGTTAGGCTTAGGGTTAGTGTTAGGGTTAGGGTAAGGGTTTAGGGTTAGGGTAATGGTTGTTAGGGTTAGGGATAAGTTTGTTATGGTTAATGTTAGGGTTTTTAGGGTTAGGGTTAGTGTTAGGGTAGTGTTGTTAGAGTTAGAGTTGTTATGGTTATAGTTAACGTTTGGGTTAGGGTTGTTAGAATTAGAGTTATGGTTGTTAGGGTTAGGGTTTGGTTATTTAGGGTTAGGGTTAGTGTTAGGGTTAAGAATGTTATGGTTAGGATTAGGGTTGTTAGGGTTAGGGTTAGGGTTCAGGTTATGGTTAGGATTAGGATTAGTGTTAGGGTTAGGGTTAGGGTTGTTAGTGTTAGTGTTAAGGTTCTTAGGTTTAGTGTTAGGGTTTGGTTTAGGGTTAGGGTAAGGTTTAGGGTTAGGGTTAGGGTTAAGGGTTACCGTTAGTGTTAGCGCTAGGATTAGGATTCGGGTTAAGGGTTAAGCGTTTGGGTTAGGGTTAGGATTAAGGGTTATGGTTAGGGTTAGATTTAGGTTTAGGCTTAGGGTTAGGCTTAGGCTTAAGGTTAGGCTTAGGGTTAGTGTTAGGGTTAGGCTAAGAGTTATCATTATGGTTAGGCTTAGTGTTAGGGTTAAGGGTTAATGGTTAGGGTTAGGGTTAATGTTAGGGTTAGGGTTAGTGTTAGGGTTAGGTTTAGGTTTAGGGTTAAGGTTTAAGGATTAGGGTTCGAGTTTGGTTTAGGGTAAGGGTTAGGGTTAGGAGTTAGGGTTAGGGTTAGGTTTTGGGTCAGGGTTAGGGTCTGGGTCAGGTTAAGCGTCATTTTCAGGGTCCGTGTCAGAGTTAGGGTCAAGGTTAGGATTAGGGTAGGGGTTAGGGTTAAGGGTTAGGATTAGGGTTAGGGTAAGTGTTAGGGTTAGGGTTAGAGCTAGGGTTAGGTTTAGGGTTCAGGGTAAGGGTTAGGGTTAGGGTTAGGGTTTATGGTTAGGGTTAGGTTTAAGGGGAAGGGTTAGGGTTCGGGTTAGGTTTAGTGTTAGTGGTAGGGTTAGGGTTAGCGTTAAGGGTTAAAGTTTTGGGTTAGGGTTAGAATTAAGGTTAGGGTTAGGGTTAGGGATAGACTTAGGTTTAGGCTTTGGCTTAGGATTAGGTTTAGGGTTACGTTTAGGGTTTGTGTTAGAGTTAAGATTAGGGTTAGGCTTAGGGTTAGGGTTATGGTTAGGGTTAGGGTTAGGCATAGGCTTAGGCTAAGGGTTAGCGTTAGGGTTAAGGGTAAAGGTTAGGGTTAGTGTTAAGGGTAAGTGTTAGGGTTTGGGTTAGGTTTAGGGTTAGAGTTACGGTTAGGATTATGGTTAAGAGTTAAGGTTTAGTGTTAGGGTTAGGATTGGGTTAGGTTTAGGGTTAGGGTTAATGTTAGGTTTAGGGTAAGGGTTAGGTTGAGGGTTAGGGGCTATTCTTAAGGGTAAAAGGCCAGGGTTTTGGTAAGGGTTAAGGGTTAGGTTTAGAGTTAGGGTTAGTGTTAGCGATAGGGTTAGGTTTTGGTTTATGATTAGGGTTAGGGGAAGGGTTAGGGTTATGGGTTAGGGATAGGGTTAGGGTTGGTGTTAGTGTTAGTGTCAGTGTCAGGGTTCTTAGGGTTACGGTTAGGGTTGTTAGGGTTAGGGTTAGTGTTAGGGTTAGGTTTAGGGTTATGGTTAGGGTTAGGGTTAGGGTTAGGGTCAGGGTCAGCATCAGGGTTAGGGTTAATGTTAGGTTTAGGGTTAGGGTTAGTGTTTAGGGTTAGGGTTAGGGTTTAGGATTAGTGTTAGTGTTTAGTTTTAGGTTTCGGTTTAGGGTTAGAGGTAAGGGTTAAGGGTTAGGGTTAGGCTTAGGATTAGGCTTAGGGTTAGGCTTAGGCTTAGGCTTAGGTTTAGGGTTAGGATTAGGGTTAGGGTTAGGGTAAGGCTTAGTGTTATGGTTAGGGTTAGGGTTAGGGTTAGGTTTTAGTGTTAGGGTTTAGGTTTATGGTTATGGTTAGGGTAGAGTTTAGTGTTAGGGTCAGGGTTAGGGTTAGGGATAGGGTTAGGGTCAGGGTTAGGGTTAAGGTTAGGGTTAGGTTGAGGGTTAGGGTTAAGGTTAAGGTTAGGGTTAGGGTTAGGGTTAAGGGTTAAGTGTTAAATGTTAAGGGTTAGGGTTTGGGTTAGGGTTAAGGTTAGGCGTTAGGGTTAAGGGTTAAGAGCTATGGTTAAGGTTAGGGCTCGGCTCTACAGTTAGGCTTAGGCTTAAGTTTAGGTTTAGGATTGGGGTTGGGGTTATGGTAGGCTTAGTGTAAGGGTTAGGGTTAGGTTTAGGGTTTAGTGTTAGGTATAGGATTAGGGTTAGGGTTAAGGTTAGGGTTAGTGTTAGGGTTAGGGTAAGTGTTAGGGTTAGTGTTAGGGTTAGGGTTAAGGTTTAAGGGTTAAGGTTAAGCTTAGGGTTAGGGTTTGGGTTAGGGTTAGGGTTAGGGTTATGGTTAGGGCAAGGGTTAGGGTTAGGTTTAGTGTCAGGCTTAGGTTTAGGGTTAGGGTTAAGTGTAGGGTTAGGGTTAGAGTTAAGGTTAGGGTTGTAAGGGTTAGGGTTAGGATTAAGGGTTAAGGCCTAGGGTTAGGGTTAGGGTTAGCGTTTGGTTTAGGGTTAAGGTTAGGGTTAATGTTTAAGGGTTAGGGTTAGGGTTAGGGTTAGGGTCAGGGTCAGGGTCAGGGTCAGGGTCAGGGTCAGGGTTAGGGTTAGGGTTAGGGATAGGGTTAGAGTTAAGTTTAGGTTTAGGCTTAGGGTTAGGGTTAGGGTTATGGTTAGGGTTATGGTTAGGGTTAAGGGTAAAGGTTAGGATTAGGGTTAGGGTTAGGTTTAAGTGTAAGGGTTAGGGTTTGGGTTAGGTTTAGGTTTAGTGTTAGGGTTAAGATTAGGGTTAGGGTTAAAGGTTAAGGTTTAAGGTTAGGGTAAGGATTGGGTTAGGGTTAGGGTTAGGGTTAATGTTAGGTTTAGGTTTAGGGTTAGGTTGAGGGTTAGGGGCTAGTGTTAATGGTTAAGGGTCAGGGTTTTGGTAATGGTTAATGGTTAGGGTTAGAGTTATGGTTAGTGTTAGGGATAGGGTTAGGTTTAGGGTTAGGGTTAGTGTTAGGGTCAGTGTCAGGGTTCTTAGTGTTAGGGTTAGGGTTGTTAGGGTTAGAGTAAGGGTTAAGGGTTAGTGTTATGGTTAGGGTCAGGATCAGGGTCATGGTCAGGGTCAGGTTTAGGTTTAGTGTTAGGGTTCAGGGTTAGGGTTAGGGTTTGGGTTAGGGTTTGGTAGTTAGGGTTAGGGTTGTTAGGGTTAGGGTTAGGGTTAGGGTTAAGGTTAGGGTTAGGCTTAGGCTTAGGGTTAGGCATAGGGTTAGGGTTAGGGTTATGGTTAGGGTTGGGTTTTAGGGTTAAGGTTTAGGGTTAGGGTTAAGGTTTGGGTTAGGGTTTAGGGTTAGTGTTAGGTTTAGGGTTAGAGATAGGGTTAGGGTTAGGGTTAGGGGTTAGGGTTAAGGGTTAAGGGTTAGGGTTAGTTTTAGTGTTAGGCTTAGGGTTAGGCTTAGGTTTAGTCTTAGGCTTAGGTTTAGTCTTAGGCTTAGGTATAGGATTAGTGTTAGGGTTAGGGTTAGTTTTAGCTTAGGGTTAGTTTTAAGGTTAGAGTTTAGGGTTAGGGATAGGGTTAGGGTTAGGGTTTAGTTTTATGGTTAGGGTTAACGTTAGGGTTAGGCTTAAGGTAAGGTTTAGGGTTAGTTTTAGGCTCAGGCTTAGGCTTACGGTTAAGTTAAGTGTAGGGTTTGGGTTAGGGTTAAGGTTAGGTTTCTTATGGTTAGGGTTAGGGTTGTTAGGGTTAGGGTTAGTCTAAGGCTTAGGCTTAGGGTTAGGGTTAGGTGTAGGGTTAGGGTTAAGTTTAGGGTTGTTAGGGTTAGGGTTGTTAGGGTTAGGGTTAGGGTTGTTAGGGTTAGGGTTAGGGTTGTTAGGATTAGGGTTTGGGTTAGGGTTGTTAGGGTTAGGGTTAGGGTTGTTAGGGTTAGGGTTTGGCTTAGGGTTAGGCTTAGGCTTATGTTTAGGGTGAGAGTTAAGGGTTAAGGGTTAGGGTTAGGGTTAGGCTTAGGTTTAGGCTTAGGCTTAGGCTTAGGGTTAGGGTTATGATTAGGGTTAGGCTTAGGGTTAGGCTTAAGGTTAGGCTTAGTGTTAGGGTTAAAGTTAGGGTTAGGTTTTAGTGTGAGGGTTTAGGTTTATGGTTATGGTTAGGGTAGAGTTTAGGGTTAGGGTCTGGGTTAGGGTTAGGGATAGGGTTAGTGCTATGGTCAGGATTAGGGTTAAGGTTAGGGATAGGTTGAGGGTTAAGGGTTAAGGTTAGGGTTAGGGTTAGGGTTAAGGATTAAGTGTTAAGGGTTAAGGTTAGGGTTAAGGTTAGGGGTTAGGGTTAAGGGTTAAGAGTTAGGGTTAGTGTTAGGGTTCGGCTTAGGGTAAGGGTTAGGCTTAGGCTTAGGCTTAGGTTTAGGGTTAGTGTTAGTGTTAGGGTAAGTGTTAGGGTTAGTGTTAGGATTAGAGTTAGGGTTAAGGGTTAAGGGTTAGGGTTAGGGTTAGGCTTAGGCTTAGGGTTAGGGTTAAGGTTAGGGAGGCTTAGTTTTAGCATTAAGTGTAGGGTTAGGGTTAGGATTAAGGTTAGGGTTGTTAGGGTTAGGGTTGTTAGGGTTAGGGTTAGGGTTAAAGGTTAAGGGCTAGGGTTAGGGTTAGGGTTAGCGTTAAGTTTAGGGTTAGGGTTAGGGTTAGGGTTAGTTTTGGTTTAGGCTTAGGTTTAGGCTTAGGATTAGGTTTAGGGTTAAGGTTAGAATTAAGATTAGGGTTAGGGTTAGGCTTAGCATTAGGGTTAGGGTTAGTGTTAGGTTTAGGCATAGGCTTAAGTTTAGGCTTAGGGTTAGCGTTAGGGTAAGGATTAGGGTTAGGTTTAAGTGTAAGGATTAGGGATAGGGTTAAGGGGAAGGGTTAGGGTTCCGGTTAGGTTACGGTTAGTGTTAGGGTTAGGGTTAGGGTTAAAGGCTAAGGATTTGGGTTAGGGTTAGGTTTAGGGTTAGGCTTAGGCTTAGGTTTAGGCTTAGGATTAGGGTTAGGGTTAGGGTTAGGGTTAGGGTTAGGTTTAGAGTTAAGTTTAGGGTTAGGCTTAGGTTTAGGGTTAGGGTTATGTTTAGGGTTAGGGTTAGGTATAGGCTTAGGATTAGTCTTAGGGTTAGCGTTAGGGTTAGGGTTAGGGTTAGGGGAAGGTTTAGGGTTAGGGGTTAGAGTTAGGGTTAGGGTTAGGTTTGGAGTTAGAGTTTGGATCAGTGTCAGGGTACTTAGGGTTAGGGTTGTTAGGGTTAGGGTAAGGGTTAAGGGTTAGGGTTATATTTAGGGTTAGGGTCAGGGTTAGTGTTAGGGTTATGTTTAGGGTTAGTGTTAGGGTTCAGGGTTAGGGTTAGGTTAAAGGTAAGGGTTATGTTTAGGTTTAGGTTTAGGTTTAGAGTTAAGGGTTAAGGGTTAAGGATTAGGGTGAGGTTTAGGGTTAGGCTTAGGGTTAGGGTTGGTGTTAGTGTTAGGGTTAGGTTTAGGGTTAGGGTTAGGGTTAGGAATAGGTTTTAGTGTTAGGGTTTAGGGTTAGGGTTAAGGATAGGGTTAAGGGTCAAGGTTAGGGTTAGGGTTATGGTTAGGGTTAGCGTTAGAGTTAGGGTTACGGTTAAAGGTTAAGTGTTAAAGGTTAGGGTTACGGTTAGGGTTAAGGTTTGGGGTTAGGGTTAAGAGTTAAGAGTTAGGGCTAGGGTTAGGGTTAGGGTAAGTGTTAGGGTTAGTGTTAGGTTTAGGGTTAGGGTTATCGGTTAGGGTTAGGGTTAGGGTTAGGGTTAGGGTTAGCTTTGGCTTAGGCTTAGGTTTAGGATTAGGATTAGGTTTAGGCTTAGAATTAAGGTTAGGGTTAGGGTTAGGCTTAGCGTTAGGGTTAGGGGTACTGTTAGGTTTAGGCATAGGCTTAGGTTTAGGCTTAGGGTTAGTGTTAGGGTTAGGGTAAGGATTAGGGTTAGGGTTAAGTGTAAGGATTAGGGTTAGGGTTAATGGGAAGGGTTATGGATCGGGTTAGGTTTAGGGTTAGTGTTAGGGTTAGGGGTAGGGTTAAGGGTTAAGGATTTGGGTTAGGGTTAGGGTTAGGGTTAAGTTTAGAGTTATGTTTAGGGTTAGGCTTAGGGTTAGGGTTAGGGTTATTGTTAGGGTTAGGGTTAGGCATAGGCTTAGGCTTAGTCTTAGGGTTAGCGTTAGGGTTAGGGTTAGGGTTAGGGGAAGGTTTAGGGTTAGGGGTTAGAGATAGGGTTAGGGTTAGGGTTGGGGTTAGTGTTAGGGTCAGTGTCTTGGACTTATTGTTATGGTTAGGGTTGTTAGGGTTAGGGTAAGGGTTAAGGTTTTGGGTTATGGTTAGGGTTAGGGTCAGGTTTAGTGTTAGGGTTAGGTTTAGGGTTAGTATTAGGGTTCAGGGTTAGGGTTAGGTTAAAGGTAAGGGTTATGGTTAGGTTTAGGGTTAGGTTTAGAGTTAAGGGTTAAGGGTTAGGGTGAGGGTTAGCGTTAGGCTTAGGGTTAGGGTTGTTGTTAGTGTTAGTGTTAGTGTTAGGGTTAGGGTTAGGGTTACGTTTTAGTGTTAGGGTTTAGGGTTAGGGTTAGGGTAGGTTTTAGAGTTAGCGTCAGGGTTAGTTTTAGGGATAGGTTTAAAGGTCAAAGTTAGGGTTAGGGTTAGGGTTAGGGTTGAGGGTTAAGTGTTAAAAGTTAGGGGTAGGGTTAGGGTTAACTTTTGGGGTTAGGTTTAAGAGTTAAGAGTTAGGGTTAGGGTTAGGGTTAGGGTTAGGGTAAGTGATAGGTTTGGTGTTAGGGTTAGTGTTAGGGTTAAGTGTTAAGGGTTAGGGTTAGGTATAGGCTTAGGCTTAGGCTTAGTGTTATGCTTAGGCTTAGGGTTAGGCTTAAGTTTAGGGTTAGGGTTAGGGTAATTGTTAGGTTTAGGGTTAGTCTCAGGCTTAGGCTTACGGTTGGGGTTAGGTGTAGTTTTAGGGTTATGGTTAAGGTTATGGTTGTTAGGGTTAGGGTTGTTAGGGTTAGGGTTGTTAGGGTTAGGGTTAGGGTTCTTAGGATTAGGGTTAGGGTTAGGGTTATAGTTGTTAGGTTTAGGGTTATGGTTGTTAGGGTTAGGGGTAGGGTTAGGTTAGGGTTGTTAGGGTTAGGGGTAGCGTTGTTACAGTTAGAGTTAGGGTTTGGGTTAGGGTTTGGTAGTTAGGGTTAGGGCTGTTTGGTTTAGGGTTAGGTTTAGGGTTAGAGTCAGGGTTAGTTTTTGGCTTAGGGTTAGGCTTAGGCTTAAGTTTAGGCTTAGGGTTAGGGTTAGAGTTAGGGTAAGGGTTAGGGTTAGGGTATAGGGTTAGGGTTAGTGTTAGGGTTATGGTTAGGTTTGGGGTCAGGATCAGGGTCAGGGTCATGGTTAGTGTTAGGGTTAATGTTAGGGGTAAGGGTTAGAGTAAGGTTTAGGGTAAGTGTTAGGGTTAGGTTTAGGGTTAAGGTTAGGGTTAGGGTTAGGATCAGGGTCAGGGTCAGGGTCAGATTTAGGGGTAGGCGTAGGATTAGGTTTAGGTTTCGTATTAGTTTTAAAGTTTAGGGTTAGGGTAAGGGAAAGTGTTCGATTTAGGGTTAGGGTTAGGCTTAGGCTTAGGGTTAGGGTTAGAGTTAGGTTTTAGGGTTAACGTTTAGGGTTAGGGTTAGGGTTTAGGGTTAGGGTTACGGGTTAGGGTTAAGGGTTAAGCGTTAGGGTTAGGGTTAGGGTTAGGCTAAGGGTTAGGCTTAGGCTTAGGCTTAGGTTTATGATTAGTGTTAGGGTTAGAGTTAGGGTTAGGTTTAGCTTAGGCTTAGGTTTTAAGGTTAGGGTTTAGGGTTAGGGATAGGGTTAGGGTTAGGGTTTAGTGTTAGGGTTAGGGTAAGTGTTAGGGTTAAGGGTTAGGGGTTATGGTTAAGGGTTAAGGGTTAGGGTTAGGGTTAGGCTTAGGCTTAAGCTTAGGGTTAGGCTTAGGCTTAGGCTTAGGTTTAGGGTTAGGGTTAGGGTTAGGATTAGGGTAAGGGTTAGGGTTAGGGTTAGTCTCAGGCTTAGGCTTAGGTTTAGGGTTAGGTGTAGGGTCAGCGTTAGGGTTGTTAGGGTTAGGGTTAGGGTTGTTAGGATTAGGGTTAGGGTTAGGGTTGTTAGGGTTAGGGTTAGGGTTGTTACGGTTAGGGGTAGGGTTAGGTTAGGGTTGTTAGGGTTATGGTTAGGGTTGTTACGGTTAGGGTTAGCGTTATGGTTAGGGTTGTTAGGATTAGGGTTAGGGCTTTTAGTGTTAGGATTTGGTTAGGGTTAGGGTTTGGGTAGTTAGTGTTGGGGTTTTTGGTTTATGGTTAGGGTTAGGATTGTTAGAGTTAGGATTAGGGTTGTTAGGGTTAGGTTTAGGGTTAGGGTTAGGGGTTAGGGTTAAGGGTTAAGGGTTTGGGTTTGGGTTAGGGTTAGGGTTAGGGTTAGGGTTAAGGGTTACGGTTAGGTTTAGGATTAGGGTTAGGGTAAGGCTTAGGGTTAAGGTTAATATTAGGGTTAAGGGTTAGAGTAATGGTTAGGGTAAGAATTAGGGTTAGGTTTAGGGTTAGGGTTAGGCTTAGGCTTAGGGTTAGGCTTAGGTTTAGGGTTAGGGTTAGTGTTAGGGTTAAGATTAGGGTAAGGGTTAGTGTTAGGGTTAGTCTCAGACTTAGGATTAGGGTTAGGTTTAGTTGTAGGGTTTGGGTTAGGTTTAAGTTTAGGGTTGTTATGGTAAGGGTTAGGGTTGATAGGGTTAGGGTTAGTCTCAGGCTTAGGCTTAGGGTTAGGGTTAGGTGTAGGGTTAGGGTTAGGATTAATGTTAGCGTTGTTAGGGTTAGGGTTGTTAGGGTTAGGTTAGGGCTATTAGGGTTAGGGTTAGGGTTGTTAGGGTTAGGGTTAGGGTTGTTAAGGTTAGGTTTAGAGTTAGGGTTCGGGGTTAGGGTTAAAGGTTAAGGGTTTGGGTTAGGGTTAGTGTTAGGGTTAAGGGTTACGGTTAAGTTTAGGATTAGGGTTAGGGTTAGGGTTAGGGTAATAGTTGTTAGTGTTAGGGTTATGGTTATTAGGTTTAGGGGTAGGGTTAGTTTAGAATTGTTAGGGGTAGGGGTAGGGTTGTTACGGTTAGGGTTAGCGTTAGGTTTAGGGTTGTTAGGATTAGGGTTAGGGTTTGGGTTAGGGTTTGGTAGTTAGGGTTAGGGTTGTTTGGGTTAGGGTTAGGGTTAGGATTAGGGTTAGGATTAGGGTTAGGGTTAGAGTTAGGGTTAGGGTTAGGTTTAGGCTTAGGGTTAGACTTAGGCTTAAGTTTAGGCTTAGGGTTAGGGTTAGATTTAGGATAAGGGTTAGGGTTAGGGTTATGGTTAGGGTTAGGGTCAGGGTCAGGGTCAGGGTCAGGGTCAGGGTTAGGGTTAGGGTTAGGGATAGGGTTAGAGTTAAGTTTAGGTTTAGGCTTAGGGTTAGGGTTAGGGTTATGGTTAGGGTTATGGGTAGGGTTAAGGGTAAAGGTTAGGATTAGGATTAGGATTAGGTTTAAGTGTAAGGGTTAGGGTTCGGGTTAGGTTTAGGTTTAGTGTTAGGGTTAAGATTAGGGTTAGGGTTAAAGGTTAAGGTTTAAGGTTAGGGTAAGGATTGGGTTAGGGTTAGGTTTAGGGTTAATGTTAGGTTTAGGTTTAGGGTTAGGTTGAGGGTTAGGGGCTAGTGTTAATGGTTAAGGGTCAGGGTTTTGGTAATGGTTAATGGTTAGGGTTAGAGTTATGGTTAGTGTTAGGGATAGGGTTAGGTTTAGGGTTAGGGTTAGTGTTAGGGTCAGTGTCAGGGTTCTTAGTGTTAGGCTTAGGGTTGTTAGGGTTAGAGTAAGGGTTAAGGGTTAGGGTTATGTTTAGGGTTAGGATCAGGGTCATGGTCAGGGTCAGGTTTAGTGTTAGGGTTCAGGGTTAGGGTTAGGATTAGGGTAAGGGTTAGGGTTAGGGTTAGGGTTGGGTTAGACTTAAGGGTTAGGGTGAGGGTTAGGGTTAGGCTTAGAGTTAGCCTTAGGCTTAGGGTTAGGATTATTGTTAGTGTTAGGGTTAGGGTTATTGTTAGGATTTAGTGTTAGGGTTTAGGGTTAGGGTTCGGGTGAGGGTAGGGTTTAGGGTTTGGGTCAGGGTTAGGGTTAGGGATAGGGTTAGGGTTAGGGTTAGGGTTAAGGTTAAGGTTAGGGTTAGGGTTAGGGTTAGGGTTAAGGGTTAAGAGTTAGGGTTAGGGTTAGGGTTAGGGTTAGGGTTAAGAGTGAAGTGTTAAAGGTTAGGGTTAGGGTTAGGGTTAAGGTTAGGGGTTAGGGTTAGGCTTAGTGTTAGGGTTAGGGTTAGGCTTAGGTTTAGGGTTAGGGTTAGGTTTTAGGGTTAGGGTTTAAGGTTAGGGTTAGGGTTAATGTTAGGGTTAGTGTTAGGGTTAGGGTAAGTGTTAGCGTTAGTGTTAGGGTTAGGGTTAGGGTTAAGGGTTAGGGTTAGGTTCAGGCTTAGGCTTAGAGTTAGGCTTAGGCTCAGGGTTAGGCTTAGGTTTAGGGTTAGGGTTAGGGTTAGGGTAATTGTTAGGGTTAGGATTAGTCTCAGGCTTAGGCTTAAGGGTAGGGTTAGGTGTAGGATTAGGGTTAGGGTTAAGGTTAGGGTTATTAGGGTTAGAGTTGTTAAGGTTAGAGTTAAGGTTGTTAGGGTTAGGGTTAGGGTTGTTAGGTTTAGGGGTAGGGTTAGGTTAGGATTTTTAGGGTTAAGGGTAGGGTTGTTACGGTTATGGTTAGCGTTAGGTTTAGGGTTATTAGGATTAGGGTGAGGGTTGTTAGGGTTAGGGTTAGGGTTTGGGTTAGGGTTTGGTACTTAGGGTTAGGGTTGTTAGGGTTAGGGTTAGGGTTAGGGTTAGGGTTAAGGTTAGGGTTATGCTTAGGCTTAGGGTTAGGGTTAGGGTTAGGGTTAGGGTTAGGGTTAGGGTTAGGGTTGGGTTTTAGGGTTAAGGTTTAGGGTTAGGGTTAAGGTTTGGGTTAGGGTTTAGGGTTAGTGTTAGGTTTAGGGTTAGAGATAGGGTTAGGGTTAGGGGTTAGGGTTAAGGTTTAAGGGTTAGGGTTAGTTTTAGTGTTAGGCTTAGTGTTAGGCTTAGGTTTAGTCTTAGGCTTAGGTTTAGGATTAGTGTTAGGGTTAGGGTTAGGGTTAGGGTTAGTTTTAGTTTAGGGTTAGTTTTAAGGTTAGAGATTAGGGTTAGGGATAGGGTTAGGGTTTAGTTTTATGGTTAGGGTTAACGTTAGGGTTAGGGTTAAGGTAAGGTTTAGGGTTAGTTTTAGACTCAGACTTAGGCTTACGGTTACGTTTAGGTGTAGGGTTTGGGTTAGGGTTAAGGTTAGGTTTGTTATGGTTAGGGTTAGGGTTGTTAGGGTTAGGTTTAGTCTAAGGCTTAGGCTTAGGGTTAGGGTTAGGTGTAGGGTTAGGGTTAAGGTTAGGGTTGTTAGGGTTAGGGTTGTTAGGGTTAGGGTTAGGGTTGTTAGGGTTAGGGTTAGGGTTGTTAGGATTAGGGTTTGGGTTAGGGTTGTTAGGGTTAGGGTTAGGGTTGTTAGGTTTAGGGTTTGGCTTAGGGTTAGGCTTAGGCTTATGTTTAGGGTTAGAGTTAAGGGTTAAGGGTTAGGGTTAGGGTTAGGCTTAGGTGTAGGCTTAGGCTTAGGCTTAGGGTTAGGGTTATGATTAGCGTTAGGGTTAGGGTTAGGCTTAGGGTTAGTCTTAGTGTTAGGGTTAAAATTAGGGTTAGGTTTTTTTGTGAGGGTTTAGGTTTATGGTTATGGTTAGGGTAGAGTTTAGGGTTAGGGTCTGGGTTAGGGTTAGGGATAGGGTTAGTGTTATGGTCAGGGTTATGGTTAAGGTTAGGGATAGGTTGAGGGTTATGGTTAAGGGTTAAGGTTAGGGTTAGGGTTAGGTTTAAGTTTAGGTGTTAGGGTTAAGGGTTAAGAGTTAGGGTTAGTGTTAGGGTTCGGCTTAGGGTAAGGGTTAAGCTTAGGCTTAGGCATAGGTTTAGGGTTAGTGTTAGTGTTAGGGTAAGTGTTAGGGTAAGTGTTAGGGTTAGTGTTAGGATAAGGGTTAGGGTTAAGGGTTAAGGGTTAGGGTTAGGGTTAGGCTTAGGCTTAGGGTTAGGGTTAAGTGTAGGGAGGCTTAGGTTTAGGGTTAAGTGTAGGGTTAGAGTTAGGATTAAGAGTAGGGTTGTTAGGGTTAGGGTTGTTAGGGTTAGGGTTAGGGTTAATGGTTAAGGGCTAGGGTTAGGGTTAGGGTTAGCGTTAGGTTTAGGGTTAGGGTTAGGGTTAGTTTTGGTTTAGGCTTAGGTTTAGGCTTAGGATTAGGTTTAGGGTTAAGGTTAGAATTAAGGTTAGGGTTAGGGTTAGGCTTAGCATTAGGGTTAGGTTTAGTGTTAGGTTTAGGCATAGGCTTAGCTTTAGGCTTAGGGTTAGCGTTAGGGTAAGGATTAGGGTTAGGTTTAAGTGTAAGGATTAGGGTTAGGGTTAAGGGGAAGGGTTAGGGTTCCTGTTAGGTTTAGGGTTAGTGTTAGGGTTAGGGATAGGGTTAAGGGTCAAGGATAGCATTAGGGTTATGGTTAGGGTTAGCGTTAGAGTTAGGGTTAGGGTTAAAGGTTAAGTGTTAAAGGTTAGGGTTACGGTTAGGGTTAAGTTTTGGGGTTAGGTTTAAGAGTTAAGAGTTAGGGTTAGGGTTAGGGTTAGGGTAAGTGTTAGGGTTAGTGTTAGGTTTAGGGTTAGGGTTATGGGTTAGGGTTAGGGTTAGGGTTAGGGTTAGCTTTGTCTTAGGCTTAGGTTTAGGATTAGGATTAGGGTTAGGCTTAGAATTAAGGTTAGGGTTAGGGTTAGGCTTAGCGTTAGGGTTAGGGGTAGTGTTAGGTTTAGGCATAATCTTAGGTTTAGGCTTAGGGTTAGTGTTAGGGTTAGGGTAAGGATTAGGGTTAGGGTTAAGTGTAAGGATTAGGGTTAGGGTTAATGGGAAGGGTTATGGATCAGGTTAGGTTTAGGGTTAGTGTTAGGGTTAGGGTTAGGGTTAAGGGTTAAGGATTTGGGTTAGGGTTAGGGTTAGGGTTAAGTTTAGAGTTATGTTTAGGGTTAGGCTTAGGGTTAGGGTTAGGGTTATTGTTAGGGTTAGGGTTAGGCATAGGCTTAGGCTTAGTCTTAGGGTTAGCGTTAGGGTTAGGGTTAGGGTTAGGCTTAGGTTTAGAGTTAAGTTTAGGGTTAGGCTTAGGGTTAGGGTTATGTTTAGGGTTAGGCTTAGGCATAGGTTTAGGATTAGTCTTAGGGTTAGCGTTAGGGTTAGGGTTAGGGTTAGGGGAAGGTTTAGGGTTAGGGTTAGAGATAGGGTTAGGGTTAGGTTTGGAGTTAGAGTTTGGATCAGTGTCAGGGTACTTAGGGTTAGGGTTGTTAGGGTTAGGGTAAGGGTTAAGGTTTAGGGTTATATTTAGGGTTAGGGTCAGGGTTAGTGTTAGGGTTATGTTTAGGGTTAGTGTTAAGGTTCAGGATTAGGGTTAGGTTAAAGGTAAGGGTTATGTTTAGGTTTAGGGTTAGGTTTAGAGTTAAGGGTTAAGGGTTAAGGGTTAAGGATTAGGGTGAGGTTTAGAGTTACGCTTAGGGTTAGGGTTGGTGTTAGTGTTAGGGTTAGGTTTAGGGTTAGGGTTAGGATTAGGTTTTAGTGTTAGGGTTTGGGTTAGGGATAGGGTTAAGGGTCAAGGTTAGGGTTAGGGTTATGGTTAGGGTTAGCGTTAGAGTTAGGGTTAGGGTTAAAGGTTAAGTGTTAAAGGTTAGGGTTACGGTTAGGGTTAAGTTTTGGGGTTAGGTTTAAGAGTTAAGAGTTAGGGTTAGGGTTAGGGTTAGGGTAAGTGTTAGGGTTAGTGTTAGGTTTAGGGTTAGGGTTATGGGTTAGGGTTAGGGTTAGGGTTAGGGTTAGCTTTGGCTTAGGCTTAGGTTTAGGATTAGGATTAGGGTTAGGCTTAGAATTAAGGTTAGGGTTAGGGTTAGGCTTAGCGTTAGGGTTAGGGGTAGTGTTAGGTTTAGGCATAGGCTTAGGTTTAGGCTTAGGGTTAATGTTAGGTTTAGGGTAAGGATTAGGGTTAGGGTTAAGTGTAAGGATTAGGGTTAGGGTTAATGGGAAGGGTTATGGATCGGGTTAGGTTTAGGGTTAGTGTTAGGGTTAGGGTTAGGGTTAAGGGTTAAGGATTTGGGTTAGGGTTAGGGTTAGGGTTAAGTTTAGAGTTATGTTTAGGGTTAGGCTTAGGGTTAGGGTTAGGGTTATTATTAAGGTTAGGGTTAGGCATAGGCTTAGGCTTAGTCTTAGGGTTAGCGTTAGGGTTAGGGTTAGGGTTAGGCTTAGGTTTAGAGTTAAGTTTAGGGTTAGGCTTAGGGTTAGGGTTATGTTTAGGTTTAGGCTTAGGCATAGGCTTAGGATTAGTCTTAGGGTTAGCGTTAGGGTTAGGGTTAGGGTTAGGGGAAGGTTTAGGGTTAGGGTTAGAGATAGGGTTAGGGTTAGGTTTGGAGTTAGAGTTTGGATCAGTGTCAGGGTACTTAGGGTTAGGGTTGTTAGGGTTAGGGTAAGGGTTAAGGTTTAGGGTTATATTTAGGGTTAGGGTCAGGGTTAGTGTTAGGGTTATGTTTAGGGTTAGTGTTAAGGTTCAGGGTTAGGGTTAGGTTAAAGGTAAGGGTTATGTTTAGGTTTAGGGTTAGGTTTAGAGTTAAGGGTTAAGGGTTAAGGGTTAAGGATTAGGGTGAGGTTTAGGGTTAGGCTTAGGGTTAGGGTTGGTGTTAGTGTTAGGGTTAGGTTTAGGGTTAGGGTTAGGATTAGGTTTTAGTGTTAGGGTTTGGGTTAGGGATAGGGTTAAGGTTCAAGGTTAGGGTTAGGGTTATGGTTAGGGTTAGCGTTAGAGTTAGGGTTAGGGTTAAAGGTTAAGTGTTAAAGGTTAGGGTTACGGTTAGGGTTAAGTTTTGGGGTTAGGTTTAAGAGTTAAGAGTTAGGGTTAGGGTTAGGGTTAGGGTAAGTGTTAGGGTTAGTGTTAGGTTTAGGGTTAGGGTTATGGGTTAGGGTTAGGGTTAGGGTTAGGGTTAGCTTTGGCTTAGGCTTAGGTTTAGGATTAGGATTAGGGTTAGGCTTAGAATTAAGGTTAGGGTTAGGGTTAGGCTTAGCGTTAGGGTTAGGGGTAGTGTTAGGTTTAGGCATAGGCTTAGGTTTAGGCTTAGGGTTAGTGTTAGGGTTAGGGTAAGGATTAGGGTTAGGGTTAAGTGTAAGGATTAGGGTTAGGGTTAATGGGAAGGGTTATGGATCGGGTTAGGTTTAGGGTTAGTGTTAGGGTTAGGGTTAGGGTTAAGGGTTAAGGATTTGGGTTAGGGTTAGGGTTAGGGTTAAGTTTAGAGTTATGTTTAGGCTTAGGCTTAGGGTTAGGGTTAGGGTTATTGTTAGGGTTAGGGTTAGGCATAGGCTTAGGCTTAGTCTTAGGGTTAGCGTTAGGTTTAGGGTTAGGGTTAGGGGAAGGTTTAGGGTTAGGGGTTAGAGATAGGGTTAGGGTTAGGATTGGGGTTAGTGTTAGGGTCAGTGTCTTGGACTTAGGGTTATGGTTAGGGTTGTTAGGGTTAGGGTAAGGGTTAAGGGTTTGGGTTATGGTTAGGGTTAGGGTCAGGTTTAGTGTTAGGGTTAGGTTTAGGGTTAGTATTAGGGTTCAGGGTTAGGGTTAGGTTAAAGGTAAGGGTTAGGTTAGGTTTAGGGTTAGGTTTAGAGTTAAGGTTAAGGGTTAGGGTGAGGGTTAGGGTTAGGCTTAGGTTTAGGGTTAGTGTTAGTGTTAGTGTTAGGGTTACGGTTAGGGTTACGTTTTAGTGTTAGGGTTTAGGGTTAGGGTTAGGGTAGGTTTTAGGGTTAGCGTCAGGGTTAGGGTTAGGGATAGGTTTAAAGGTCAAGGTTAGGGTTAGGGTTAGGGTTAGTGTTGAGGGTTAAGTGTTAAAAGTTAGGGGTAGGGTTAGGATTAACTTTTGGGGTTAGGATTAAGAGTTAAGAGTTAGGGTTAGGGTTAGGGTTAGGGTTAGGTTAAGTGATAGGGTTGGTGTTAGGGTTAGTGTTAGGGTTAAAGGTTAAGGGTTCGGGTTAGGTATAGGCTTAGGCTTAGGCTTAGTGTTATGCTTAGGCTTAGGGTTAGGGTTAGGGTTAGGGTAATTGTTAGGTTTAGGGTTAGTCTCAGGTTTAGGCTTAGGGTTAGGGTTAGGTGTAGGTTTAGTGTTATGGTTAAAGTTATGGTTGTTAGGGTTAGGGTTGTTAGGGTTAGGGTTGTTAGGGTTAGGGTTAGGGTTCTTAGGATTAGGGTTAGGGTTAGAGTTATAGTTGTTAGGTTTAGGGTTATGGTTGTTAGGGTTAGGGGTAGGGTTAGGTTAGGGTTGTTAGGGTTAGGGGTAGCGTTGTTACAGTTAGAGTTAGGGTTTGGGTTAGGGTTTGGTAGTTAGGGTTAGGGCTGTTTGGGTTAGGGTTAGGTTTAGGGTTAGGGTTAGGATTAGGGTTAGAGTCAGGGTTAGGTTTTGTCTAAGGGTTAGGCTTTGGCTTAAGTTTAGGCTTAGGGTTAGGGTTAGAGTTAGGGTAAGGGTTAGGGTTAGGGTATAGGGTTAGGGTTAGTGTTAGGGTTATGGTTAGGTTTGGGGTCAGGATCAGGGTCAGGGTCAGGGTTAGGGTTAGGGTTAATGTTAGGGGTAAGGGTTAGAGTAAGGTTTAGGGTAAGGGTTAGGGTTAGGGTTAGGGTCGGGGTCAGGGTCAGGGTCAGATTTAGGGGTAGGCGTAGGATTAGGGTTAGGTTTAGTATTAGGTTTAAAGTTTAGGGTTAGGGTTAGGGAAAGTGTTAGGTTTAGGGTTAGGGTTAGGCTTAGGCTTAGGGTTAGGGTTAGCGTTAGGTTTTAGGGTTAACGTTTAGGGTTAGGGTTAGGGTTAGGGTTAGGGTTTATGGTTAGGGTTACGGGTTAGGGTTAAGGGTTAAGGGTTAGGGTTAGGGTTAGGGTTAGGCTAAGGGTTAGGCTTAGGCTTAGGCTTAGGCTTAGGTTTATGATTAGTGTTAGGGTTAGAGTTAGGGTTAGGTTTAGCTTAGGCTTAGGTTTTAAGGTTAGGGTTTAGGGTTAGGGATAGGGTTAGGGTTAGGGTTTAGTGTTTGGGTTAGGGTAAGTGTTAGGGTTAAGGGTTAGGGGTTATGGTTAAGGGTTAAGGGTTAGGGTTAGGGTTACGGTTAGCGGTTAGGTTTAAGGGTAAAGGGTTAGGGTTAGTGTTAGGGTTAGGATTAGGTTTAGGCTTAGGCTTAGGCTTAGGTTTAGGGTTAGTTTTAGGGTTAGGGTTAGGGTTAGGGTTAGGTTTAGGGTTAGGGTTAGGTTTTAAGGTTATTGTTTTGGTTTAGGGAGAGGGTTAGGGTTACGGTGTACTGTTAGGTTTAGGGTTAGGGTTAGGGTTAAGGTTAGGGTTAGTGTTAGGGTTAGGGTAATTGTTAGTGTTAGTGTTATGGTTAGGGTTAGTGTTAGGGTTAAGGGTTAGGTTTAGGGTTAGGCTTAGGCTTAGGGTTAGGCTTAGGCTTAGGTTTAGGGTTAAGGTTAGGGTTAGGATCAGGGTAATGGTTAGGGTTAGTGTTAGTGTCTGGCTTTGGCTTGGTTTTAGGGTCAGGTGTAGGGTTTGGGTTAGGGTTAAGGTTAGGTTTGTTAAGGTTAGGGTTGTTAGGTTTAGGGTTAGTGTTGTTAGGGTCAGGGATAGTCTCAGGCTTAGGCTTAGAGTTAGGGTTAGCTGTAGGCTTTGGGTTAGGGTTAGGGATAAGGTTAGTGTTGTTAGGGTTAGGATTCTTAGGGTTAGGGTTAAGGTTGTTTGGGTTAGGTTAGGGTTGTTAGGGGTAGGGTTAGGGTAGGTTTGTTAGGGTTAGGGTTAGGGTTGTTACCGTTAGGGTTAGCGTTAGGGTCAGTGTCAGGGTTCTTAGGGTTAGGGTTAGGGTTGTTAGGGTTAGGGTAAGGGTTAAGGGTTAGGGTTATGGTTAGGGTTAAGGTCAGGGTCAGGGTCAGCATCAGGGTTAGTGTTAGGGTTAGGTTTAGGGTTAGTGTTAGGGTTCAGGGTTAGGGTTAGGTTTAGGGTTAGGTTAAGGGTTAGGGTTAGAGTTAAGGGTTAAGGGTTAGGGTGAGGGTTAGGTTTAGGCTTAGAGTTAGGCTTAGGCTTAGGGTTAGGCTTAGGGTTAGTGTTAGTGTTAGTATTAGGGTTAGGGTTAGGGTTAGTGTTAGAGTTAGGGTTAGGTTTTAGTGTTAGGGTTTCGGGTTAGGTTTAGGGTTAGGGTAGGGTTTAGGGTTAGCGTCAGGGTTAGGGTTAGGGATAGGGTTAAGGGTCAAGGTTAGGGTAAGGGTTAGGGTTAGGGTTAAGGGTTAAGTGTTAAAGGTTTTGGTTAGGGTTAGGGTTAAGGTTAGTGTTAGCGTTAGGCTTAGGGTTAGTGTTAGGGTTTGGGTTAGGGTTAAGGTTTTAGGGGTAAGGTTAGGTATAGGCTTAGGCTTAGTGTTATGCTTAGGTTTAGGGTTAGGCTTAGGCTTAGGTTTAGGGTTAGGGTTAGTGTAATTGTTAGGGTTAGGGTTAGTCTCAGGCTTAGGCTTAGGGTTAGGGTTAGGTGTAGGGTTAGGGTTAGGGTTAAGGTTAGGGTTGTTAGGGTTAGGGTTTTTAGGGTTAGGGTTATGGTTGTTAGGGTAAGGGTTATTGTTGTTAGGGTTAGGGGTAGGGTTAGGTTAGGGTTGTTAGGGTTAGGCGTAGCATTGTTACGGTTAGGGTTAGCGTTAGGTTTAGGGTTGTGAGGGTTAGGGTGAGGGTTGTTAGGGTTAGGGTTAGGGTTTGGGTTAAGGTTTGGTATTTATGTTTATGGTTGTTTGGATTAGGGTTAGGGTTAGGGTTAGTGTTAGGATTAGGGTTAGAGTTAGAGTTAGGGTTAGGGTTAAGTTTAGGCTTAGGGTTAGGCTTAGGCTTAAGTTTAGGCTTAGGGTTAGGGTTAGAGTTAGGGTAAGGGTTAGGGTTAGGGGTTAGGGTTAGGGTTAGGGTTGGGTTTAGGGTCAGGGTCATGGTCAGGGTCCGGGTTAGGTTTAGGGTTAGGGTTAGTGTTAATGTTAGGGTTAAGGGTTAGAGCAAGGTTTAGGGTAAGGTTTAGGGTTATGTTTAGGGTTAGGGTTAGGGTTTAGGATTAGGGTTAGGGTTTAGGGTTAGGGTTAATTTTAGGGGTAGGATTGGGTTAGCATTAGGGTTAGGGTTAAGGGCTAGGGTTAGGATTAGTGTTAGGATTTGTTTGGGGTGAAGTTTAGGGTTTAAGTTTAAGGGATAGTGTTAGTGTTATTGTTAGGGTTAAGTGTTAGGGTTAGGGTTAGGTTTAGGGTTATGGTTAGGGTTAGGATCAAGGTTAGGGTCAGGGTCAGGTTTAGGGGTAGGGGTAGGGTTAGGGTTAGGTTTAGTATTAGGTTTAAAGTTTAGGGTTAGCGTTAGGGAAAGTGTTAGGGTTAGGTTTAGGGTTAGGGTTAGGGTTAGGGTTAGGCTTAGGGTTAGGCTTAGGCTTAGGGTTAGGGTTAGGGTTTGGGTTAGGGTTAGGGTTAGGGTTAAGGTTAGGGTTTAGGATTAGGATTAGGGTTAATTTTAGGGGTAGGTTTGTGTTAGCGTTAGGGTTAGGGTTAAGGGCTAGGGTTAGGATTAGTGTTAGGATTTGTTTGGGGTTAAGTTTAGGGTTTAAGTTTAAGGGATAGTGTTAGTGTTATTGTTAGGGTTAAGTGTTAGGGTTAGGGTTAGGTTTAGGGTTATGGTTAGAGTTAGGATCAAGGTTAGTGTCAGGGTCAGGTTTAGGGGTAGGCGTAGGGTTAGGGTTAGGTTTAGTATTAGGTTTAAAGTTTAGGGTTAGCGTTAGGGAAAGTGTTAGGGTTAGGTTTAGGGTTAGGGTTAGGGATAGGGTTAGGGTTAGGCTTAGGCTTAGGCTTAGGGTTAGGGTTAGGGTTTGGGTTAGGGTTAGGGTTAAGGTTAGGGTTAGGGTTAGGGTTACGTGTTAGGTTTAGTCTTAGGTTTAGTGTTAATGTTTAAGTGTTAAGGGTTAGGGTTAGGGTTAGGGATAGGGTTAAGATTATGGGTAAAGGTTAAGTGTTAGGGTTAGGGTTAGGCTTAGGGTTAGGCTTAGGCTTAGGCTTAGGTTTATGATTAGTGTTAGGGTTAGGGTTAGTTTTAGCTTACGGTTAGGTTTTAAAGTTAGGGTTTAGGGTTAGGGATAAGGTTAGGGTTAGTGTTTAGTGTTAGGGTTAGGGTAAGTGTTAGGGTTAGTGTTAGGTTTAAGGGTTAGGGGTTAGGGTTAAGGGTTAAGGGTTAGGGTTAGGGGTAGGGTTAGGCTTAGGCTTAGGCTTAGGCTTAGGGTTAGGCTTAGGCTTAGGCTTAGGCTTAGGTTTAGGGTTAGGGTTAGGGTTAGATTTAGGGTAAGGATTAGGGTTAGGGTTGGTCTCAGGCTTACACTTAGGGTTAGGGTTAGGTGTCGGGTTTGGGTTAGGGTTAAGTTTAGGGTTGTTATGGTTAGGGTTAGGGTGGTTAGGGTTAGGGTTAGTCTCAGGCTTAGGCTTAGGGTTAGGGTTAAGGTTAGGTTTGTTAGGGTTAGGGTTGTTAGGGTAGGGTTAGGGTTGTTAGGGTTAGGGGTAGGGTTAGGTTAGGGTTGTTAGGATTAGGGTTAGGGATGTTACGGTTAGGGTTAGCGTTATGGTTAGGGTTGTTAGGATTAGGGTTAGGGTTTGGTTAGGGTTAGGGTTTGGGTAGTTAGTGTTAGGGTTGTTTGGGTTAGGGTTAGGGTTAGGATTGTTAGAGTTAGGATTAGGGTTGTTAGGGTTAAGTGTAGGGTTAGGATTAGAAGTTAGGGTTAAGGTTTATGGGTTTGGGTTAGGCTTAGGGTTAAGGGTTAGAGTTAATATTAGGTTTAAGGGTTAGAGTAAGGGTTAGGGTAAGAATTAGGGTTAGGTTTAGGGTTAGGGTTAGGTTTATGGTTTAGGGTAAGGGTTAGGGTTAGTTTTAGGGTTAGGTTTGGGTTAAGGTTAGGTTTAGGGTTAGTATTAGAGTTCAGGGTTAAAGGTAAGGGTTAGGGTTAAGGGCTAGGGTTAGGGTAAGTGTTAGGATTAGTTTGGGGTTACGGTTAGGGTTAAGGTTAAGGGATAGTGTTAGGGTTAAGGTTAGGGTTAAGTGTTAGGGTTACGGTTAGGGTTAGGGTTAGAGTTAAATTTAGGGTCAGGGTCAGGGTCAGGTTTAGGGTTAGGGTAAGGGTTAGGGTTAGGTTTAGTGTTAGGGTTAGGGTAAGTTTTAGGGTTAGGTTTGGGTTAAGGTTAGGTTTAGGGATGGGATTAGAGTTCAGGGTTAAAGGTTAGGGTTAGGGTTAGGGTTAAGGGCTAGGGTTAGGGTTAGTGTTAGGATTAGTTTGGGGTTAGGGTTTGGGTTAAGGTTAAGGGATAGTGTTAGGGTTATGGTTAGGGTTAAGTGTTAGGGTTTGGTTTAGGGTTATGGTTAGGGTCAGGGTCAGGTTTAAGGTTAGGGTAAGGGTTAAGGTTAGGTTTAGTATTAGGGTTAAGGTTTAGGTTTAGGGTTAGGGAAAGTGTTAGGGTTAGGTTTAGGGGTTAGGGTGAGGGTTTAGGGTTAGGCTTAGGCTTAGGGTTAGGGTTAGGGTTAGGGTTAGGTTTTAGGGTTAAGGTTTAGAGTTAGGGTTAGGGTTAGGGTTTAGGGTTTAGGGTTAAGGTTAGGTTTAGGGTTAGGGATAGGGTTAGGGTTTGGGTTAGAGTTAGGGTTAAGCTTAGGGTTAGGGTTAGGGTTACGTGTTAGGTTTAGTGTTAGGTTTAGGGTTAAGGTTTAAGTGTTAAGGGTTAGGGTTAGGGGTAGGGTTAGGGTTAAGGTTAGGGGTTAGGTTTAAGGGTTAAGGGTTAAGGGTTAGGGTTAGGCTTAGGCTTAGGCTTAGGTTTAGGATTAGTGTTAGGGTTAGGGTTATGGTTATGGTTAGGCTTAGGGTTTAGTGTTAGGGTTAGGGTAATTGTTAGGTTTAGTGTTATGGTTAGGGTTAGTTTTAGGGTTAAGGGTTAGGGGTTTAGGGTTAAGGGTTAAGGGTTAGGTTAGGTTTAGGCTTAGGCTAAGGGTTAGGATTAGTCTCAGGTTTAGGCTTAGGCTTAGGGTTACGTGTAGGGTTAGGGATAGGGTTAAGGTTAAGGTTTTTAGGGTTAGGGTTGTTAGGGTTAGGGTTGTTAGGGTTAGCGTTGTTAGGGTTAGGGTTAGGGTTGTTCGAGTTAGGGTTAGGGTTGTTAGGGTTAGGGGTAGGGTTAGGGTAGGGTTGTTAGGGTTAGGATTAGGGTTGTTACGGTTAGGGTTAGCGTTAGGGTTAGGGATGTTAGTATTAGGGTTAGGGTTTTTAGGGTTAGGGTTAGGGGTAGGATTTGGGTAGTTATTGTTGGGGATGTTTGGGTTAGGGTTAGGGTTAGGATGGTTAGAGTTAGGATTAGGGTTGTTAGGGTTAGGTTTAGGGTTAGTGTTAGGGGTTAGGGTTAAGGGTTAAGGGTTTGTGTTAGGGTTAGGTTTAAGGGTTACGGTTAGGTTTAGGATTAGGGTTAGGGTTAGAGTTAGCGTTAGGGTTAGGGTTATGGTTAGTTTTAAGGTTTAGGGTTAGGGTTAGGGTAAGGTTTAGGGTTAGGTTTAGGGTTAGAGTTAGCGTTAGGGTTAGGGTTATGGTTAATTTTAAGGTTTAGGGTTAGGGTTAGGGTAAGGTTTAGGGTTAGGGTTAGGCTTAGGCTTAGGCTTAAGGTTAGGCTTAGGGTTAGGGTTAGGGTTAGGGTTAAGGGTTAGGGTTAGGGTTAGGTTAGGGTTAGGGTTAGGGTGAGGTTTAGGCTTAGGATTAGTGTTAGGCTTATGGTTAGTGTTAGGGATAGGGTTAGGTTTAGGGTTAGGTTAAGGGTTAGGTTTTAGGGTTAGGTTTTAGGGTTAGGGTTATGGTTAGGGTTTAGGGTTAGGGTTAGGGGTAGGGTTAGGGATAGTGTTAGGGTTAGGGTTAGGGTTAGGGTTAGTGTTAGGGCTAGGGTTAGGGTTAAGGTTAGGGTTAGGGTTAGTGTTAGGGTTAGGGTTAAGGATTAGGTTTAGGATTAGGGTTAGGGTAAGAGTTAGGGTCAGGGTCAGGGTTAGGGTTAGGTTTTAGTGTTGTGGTTTAGAGTTAGGGTTAGGATTAGGGCAGGGTTTAGGGTCAAGGTTAGTGTTAGGGTTAGGGTTAGGTTAGGTTAAGGGTTAAGTGTTAAAGGTTAGGGTTAGGTTAGGGTTTGGGTTAGGTTTAAAGGTTAGGGTTAGGTATAGGCTTAGGCTTAGTGTTATGCTTAGGCTTAGGGTTAGGCTTAGGCTTAGGTTTAGGGTTAGGGTTAGGGTAATTGTTAGGGTTAGGGTTAGTCTCAGGCTTAGGCTTAGGTTTAGGGTTAGGTGTAGGGTTAGGGTTAAGGTTAAGGTTAGGTTTGTTAGGGTTAGGGTTGTTAGGGTTAGGGTTAGGGTTGTTAGAGTTAGGGTTAAGGTTCTTAGGATTAGGGTTAGTTTTAGTGTTATAGTTGTTAGGGTTAGGGTTATGGTTGTTAGGGTTAGGGGTAGGGTTAGGTTAGGGTTGTTAGGGTTAGGGGTAGCGTTGTTACGGTTTGAGTTAGTGTTAGGATTAGGGTTGTTTGGGTTAGGGTGAGGGTTGTTAGGGTTAGGGTTAGGGTTTGGGTTAGGGTTTGGGAGTTAGGGTTATGGTTGTTTGGTTTAGGGTTAGGGTTAGGGTTAGGGTTACGTGTTAGGTTTAGTCTTAGGTTTAGGGTTAAGGTTTAAGTGTTAAGGTTTAGGGTTAGGGTTAGGGTTAGGGATAGTGATAGGGTTAAGGTTACGGGTTAGGGTTAAGTGTTAAGCGTTAGGGTTAGTGTTAGGGTTAGGCTTAGGGTTAGGCTTAGGCTTAGGCTTAGGCTGAGGGTTAGGGTTAGGGTTAGGGTCAGGTTTAGCTTACGGTTAGGTTTTAAAATTAGGGTTTAGGGTTAGGGATAGGTTTAGGGTTAGGGTTTAGTGTTAGGGTTAGGGTAAGTGTTAGGGTTAGTGTTATGGTTAGGGTTAGTGATAGGGTTAAGGGTTAGGGGTTAGGGTTAAGGGTTAAGGGTTAGGGTTAGTGTTAGGGTTAGGCTTAAGCTTAGGCTTAGACTTAGGGTTAGGCTTAGGCTTAGACTTAGGCTTAGGTTTAGGGTTAGGGTTATGGTTAGGATTAGGGTAAGGGTTAGGGTCAGGGTTAGTCTCAGGCTTAGGCTTAGGGTTAGGGTTAGATGTAGGGTTTGGGTTAGGGTTAAGTTTAGGGTTGTTATGTTTAGGGTTAGGGTTGTTAGGTTTAGGGTTAGTCAAAGGCTTAGGCTTAGGTTAGGGTTAAGTTTAGGGTTGTTAGGTTTAGGGTTGTTAGGTTTAGGGTTGTTAGGGTTAGGGTTAGGTTTGTTAGGATTTGTTTGGGGTAGGGTTAGGGTTTAAGTTTAAGGGATAGTGTTAGGGTTATTGTTAAGGTTAAGTGTTAGGGTTAGGGTTAGGTTTAGGGTTATGGTTAGGGTTAGGATCAAGGTCAGGGTCAGGGTCAGGTTTAGGTGTAGGGGTAGGGTTAGGGTTAGGTTTAGTATTATGTTTAAAGTTTAGGGTTAGCGTTAGGGAAAGTGTTAGGGTTAGGTTTAGGGTTAGGGTTAGGGTTAGGGTTAGGGTTAGGATTAGGATTAGGCTTAGGCTTAGGGTTAGGGTTAGGGTTAGGTATAGGGTTAGGTTAGGGTTAGGGATAGGGTTAGGGTTTGGGTTAGGGTTAGGGTTAGGGTTAAGTTTAGGGTTAGGGTTAGGGTTAGGGTTACGTGTTAGGTTTAGTCTTAGGTTTAGTGTTAAAGTTTAAGTGTTAAGGGTTAGGGTTAGGGTTAGGGATAGAGTTAAGATTACGGGTTAGGGTTAAGTGTTAAGTGTTAGGGTTAGGGTTAGGGTTAGGCTTACGGTTAGGCTTAGGCTTAGGCTTAGGCTTAGGTTTATGATTAGTGTTAGGGTTAGGGTTAGGGTTAGGTTTAGCTTACGGTTAGGTTTTAAAGTTAGGGTTTAGGGTTAGGGATAGGGTTAGGGTTAGTGTTTAGTGTTAGGGTTAGGGTAAGTGTTAGGTTTAGTGTTAGGGTTAAGGGTTAGGGGTTAGGGTTAAGGGTTAAGGGTTATGGTTAGGGTTGGGGTTAGGCTTAGGCTTAGGCTTAGGGTTAGGCTTAGGCTTAGGCTTAGGCTTAGGTTTAGGGTTAGGTTTATGGTTAGATTTAGGGTAAGGGTTAGGGTTAGGGTTAGTCTCAGGTTAGGCTTAGGGTTAGGTTTAGGGCTAGGTGTCGGGTTTGGGTTAGGGTTAAGTTAAGGGTTGTTATGGTTAGGGTTAGGGTTGTTAGGGTTAGGGTTAGTCTCAGGCTTAGGCTTAGGGTTAGGGTTAAGGTTAGTGTTGTTAGGGTTAGGTTTGTTAGGGTTAGGGGTAGGGTTAGGTTAGGGTTGTTAGGATTAGGGTTAGGGATGTTAGGGTTAGGGTTAGCGTTATTGTTAGTGTTGTTAGGATTAGGGTTAGGGTTTTTAGTGTTAGGGTTTGGTTAGGGTTAGGGTTTGGGTAGTTAGTGTTGGGGTTGTTTGGGTTAGTGTTAGGGTTAGGATTGTTAGAGTTAGGATTAGGGTTGTTAGGGTTAGGTTTAGGATTAGGGTTAGGGGTTAGGGTTAAGGGTTATGGGTTTGGGTTAGGGTTAGGGTTAAGGGTTAGGGTTAATATTAGGTTTAAGGGTTAGAGTTAGGGTTAGGGTAAGAATTAGGGTTAGGTTTAGGGTTAGCATTTAGGGTTAGGGTTAGGGTTGTGGTTTAGGGTTAGGGTTAGTTTTAGGGTTAGGTTTGGGTTAAGGTTAGGTTTAGGGTTAGGATTAGAGTTCAGGGTTAAAGGTTAGGGTTAGGGTTAAGGGCTAGGGTTAGGGTTAGTGTTAGGATTAGTTTGGGGTTAGGGTTAGGGTTAAGGTTAAGGGATAGTGTTAGGGTTAAGGTTAGGGTTAAGTGTTAGGGTTAGGGTTAGTGTTAGGGTTATGGTTAGGGTCAGGGTCAGGGTCAGGTTTAGGGTTAGCGTAAGGGTTAGGGTTAGGTTTAGGGTTAGGTTTAGGGTTAGTTTTAGGGTTAGGTTTGGGTTAAGGTTAGGTTTAGGGATAGGATTAGAGTTCAGGGTTAAAGGTTAGGGTTAGGGTTAGGGTTAAGGGCTAGGGTTAGGATAGTGTTAGGATTAGTTTGGGGTTAGGGTTAGGGTTAAGTGTTAGGGTTAGGGTTAGGGTTAGGGTTATTGTTAGGGTCAGGGTCAGGGTCAGGTTTACGGTTAGGGTAAGGGTTAAGGTTAGGTTTAGTATTAGGGTTAAGGTTTAGGTTTAGGGTTAGGGAAAGTGTTAGGGTTAGGTTTAGGGGTTAGGGTTTAGGGTTAGGATTAGGTTTAGGGTTAGGGATAGGGTTAGGCTTAGGTTTAGGTTTAGGAATAGTGTTAGGGTTAGGGTTATGGTTATGGTTAGGGTTAGGGTTTAGTGTTAGGGTTAGGGTAATTGTTAGGGTTAGTGTTATGGTTAGGGTTAGTTTTAGGGTTAAGGGTTAGGGGTTAGGTTTAAGGGTTAAGGGTTAGGGTTAGGTTTAGGCTTAGGCTTAGACTTAGGGTTAGGCATAGGCTTAGGTTTCGGGTTACGGTTAGGGTTAGGATCAGGGTAAGGGTTAGGGTTAGGGTTAGTCTCAGGCTTAGGCTTAGGGTTAGGGTTAGGTGTAGGGTTAGGGATAGGGTTAAGGTTAGGGTTGTTAGGGTTAGGGATAGTGTTGTAAGGGTTAGGGTTAGTGTTGTTCGAGTTAGGGTTAGGGTTGTTAGGGTTAGGGGTAGGGTTAGGGTAGGGTTGTTAGGGTTAGGATTAGGGTTGTTATGGTTAGGGTTAGCGTTAGGGTTAGGGTTGTTAGTATAAGGGTTAGGGTTTTTAGGGTTAGGGTTAGGGGTAGGGTTTGGGTAGTTAGTGTTGGGGTTGTTTGGGTTAGGGTTAGGGTTAGGATTGTTAGAGTTAGGATTAGGGTTGTTAGGGTTAGGTTTAGGGTTAGTGTTAGGGATTAGGGTTAAGGGTTAAGGTTTTATGTTAGGGTTAGGGTTAGGTTTAAGGGTTACGGTTAGGTGGTTAGGTTTAGGATTAGGGTTAGGGTTAGAGTTAGCGTTAGGGTTAGGGTTATGGTTAGTTTTAAGGTTTAGGGTTAGGGTTAGGGTAAGATTTAGGGTTAGGGTTAGGGTTAGTGTAGGGTTAGGGTTAGGGGGAGGTTTAGGCTTAGGGTTAGTGTTAGGCTTATGGTTAGTGTTAGGGATTGGGTTAGGTTTAGGGTTAGGTTAAGGGCTAGGTTTTAGGGTTAGGTTTTAGGGTTAGGGTTAGTGTAATGGTTAGGGTTTAGGGTTATGGTTAGGGGTAGGGTTAGGGATAGTGTTAGGGTTAGGGTTAGGGTTAGGGTTAGTGTTAGGGCTAGGGCTAGGGTTAAGGTTAAGGTTAGGGTTAGGGTTAGTGTTAGGGTTAGGGTTAAGGATTAGGTTTAGGATTAGGGTTAGGGTAAGTGTTAAGGTCAGGGTCAGTGTTAGGGTTAGGTTTTAGTGTTGGGGTTTAGGGTTAGGGTTAGGATTATGGCAGGGTTGTGGGTCAAGGTTAGGGTTAGGGTTAGGGTTAGGTTAGGTTAAGGGTTAAGTGTTAAAGGTTAGGGTTAGGGTTAGGGTTTGGGTTAGGTTTAAAGGTTAAGGGTTAGGGTTAGGTATAGGCTTAGGCTTAGTGTTATGCTTCGGCTTAGGGTTAGGCTTAGGCTTAGGTTTAGGGTTAGGTTAATTGTTAGGGTTAGAGTTAGTCTCAGGCTTAGGCTTAGTGTTAGGTTTAGGTGTAGGGTTAGGGTTAGGGTTAAGGTTAGGGTTGTTAGGGTTAGGGTTGTTAGGGTTAGTGTTAGGGTTGTTAGAGTTAGGGTTAGGGTTCTTAGGATTAGGGTTAGTGTTAGGGTTATAGTTGTTAGGGTTAGGGTTATGGTTGTTAGGGTTAGGGGTAGGGTTAGGTTAGGGTTGTTAGAGTTAGGGGTAGCGTTGTTACGGTTTGAGTTAGTGTTAGGTTTAGGGTTGTTTGGGTTAGGGTGAGGGTTGTTAGGGTTAGGGTTAGGGTTTGGGTTAGGGTTTGGGAGTTAGGGTTATGGTTGTTTGGTTTAGGGTTAGGGTTAGGGTTAGGGTTACGTGTTAGGTTTAGTCTTAGGTTTAGGGTTAAGGTTTAAGTGTTAAGGTTTAGGGTTAGGGTTAGGGTTAGGGTTAGGGATAGTGATAGGGTTAAGGTTACGGGTTAGGGTTAAGTGTTAAGCGTTAGGGTTAGTGTTAGGGTTAGGCTTAGGGTTAGGCTTAGGCTTAGGCTTAGGCTTAGGCTGAGGGTTAGGGTTAGGGTTAGGGTTAGGGTCAGGTTTAGCTTACGGTTAGGTTTTAAAGTTAGGGTTTAGGGTTAGGGATAGGTTTAGGGTTAGGGTTTAGTGTTAGGGTTAGGGTAAGTGTTAGGGTTAGTGTTATGGTTAGGGTTAGTGATAGGGTTAAGGTTTAGGGGTTAGGGTTAAGGGTTAAGGGTTAGGGTTAGGCTTAGGCTTAGGCTTATGGTTAGGTTTAGGGTTAGGGTTAGGATTAGGGTAAGGTTTAGGGTTAGGGTTAGTGTTAGTTTCTGGCTTAGGTTTAGGGTTAGGGTTAGGAGTAGTGTTTGGGTTAGGGTTAAGTTTAGGGTTGTTAAGGTTAGGGTTTTTAGGGTTAGGGTTAGGGTTGTTAGGGTCACGGATAGTCTCAGGCTTAGGCTTAGAGTTAGGGTTAGGTGTAGGGTTTGGGTTAGGGTTAAGGTTAGGGTTGTTAAGGTTAGGGTTGTTAGGGTTAGGGTTAGACTCAGGGTCAGGGTCAGGGTTACGGTTAGGGTTAAGCGTTAGGGTTAGGGTTAGGGTTAGGGTTAGGTTTAGGCTTAGGTTTAGTGTTAGGCTTATGGTTAGTGTGAGGGATAGGGTTAGGGTTAGGTTTAGGGTTAGGTTTTAGCCTTAGGTTTTAGGGTTATTATTAGAGTTATGGTTAGGGTGTAGGGTTAGGGTTAGGGGTAGGGTTAGGGATGGTGTTAGGGTTAGGGTTAGGGTTAGTGTTAGGGCTAGGGTTAGGATTAAGGTTAGGGTTAGTTTTAATGTTAGGGTTAGGGTTAAGGGTTAGGTTTAGGTTTAGTGTTAGTGTAAGTGTTAGGGTCAGGGTCAGGGTCAGGGTTAGGGTTAGGGTTAGGGTTAGGGATAGGGTTAGGTTTAGGGTTAGGGTTAAGGGTTAAGGGTTAGGGTTAGGGTTAGACTAAGGTTTAGGATTAGGGGTTACGGTTAGGGTTAGGTTAGGGTTAGTGTTAGTGTTAGTGTTAGTGTTAGGGTTAAGGGTTAGGGTTAGGGTTAGGATTAGGGTTAGGTTTGGGTTAGTGTTAGGCTTAAGGTTAGGGTAAGGGATAGGGTTAGGATTAGGTTTAAGGTTAATTTTTGGTTAGGTTTTAGGGTTAGGGTTAGGGTTAGGGTTAGGGTTATGGTTAGGGTTTAGGGTTAGGGTTAGGTGTAGGGTTAGGGATAGTGTTAGGATTAGGGTTAGGGTTAGGGTTAGTGTTAGGGTTAGGGTTAGGGTTAAGGTTAGAGTTAGGGTTAATGTTAGGGTTAGGGTTGAGGTCTAGGGTTAGGATTAGGGTTAGGGTAAGTGTTAGGGTCAGGGTCAGGGTCAGGGTTAGGGTTACGTTTAGGGGTAGGGTTAGGTTTAGGGTTAGGGTCAAGGGTTATGGGTTAGGGTTAGGGTTAGTGTAAGGTTTAGGTTTACTGGTTAGGGTTAGAGTTAGGTTAGTTTTAGTGTTAGGGTCAAAGTCAGGGTCAGGGTTACGGTTAGGGTTAGGGTTAAGGGTTAGGGTTAGTGTTAGGGTTCGGGTTAGTGTTAAGGTTAAGGGTTAGGGTAAGGGTTAGTTTTAGGGTTAGGTTTAGGGTTAAGGTTTGGGTTGTTAGGTTTATGGTTAGGGTTAGGTTTAGGATTAGGTTTGTTTGGGTTAGAGTTAGGGTTGTTAGGGTTAGGGGTAGGGTTAAGATGGGCTTGTTAAGGTTAGCGTTGTTACAGTTAGAGTTAGCATTAGGGTTAGGGTTAGGGTTAGGGTTAAGGGTCAGTTTTAGGGTTAGGGTAAGGTTTAGGTTTAGTGTTAGTTTTGTTAGGGTTAGGGGTAGGGTTAGGGTAGGGTTGTTAAAGTTAGGGTTGTTACAGTTTGGGTTAACATTAGGGTTAGGGTTGTTAGGATTAGAGTTAGGGTTGTTAGGGTTAGGGTTAGGGTTTGGGTAGTTAGGGTTAGGGTTGCTTGGATTAGGGTTAGGAATAGTTTTAGCATTGTTAGGGTTAAGATTAGGGTTGTTAGTGTTAGTGTTAGGTTTAAGTTTAGGGTTAGGGTTATGGGTTAAGGGTTTGGGTTAGTGTTAGGGTTAGGGTTCGGGTTTAGGGTTAGTGTTAGTTTTAGGGTTAGGTTTAGGGTTAGGGTTAGGGTTAGGGTTAGGTTTAGTGTTAGGGTTAGGGCTAGGGTTAGGGTTTAGGGTTAAGGTTTAGGGTTAGTGTTAGGGTTAAGGTTATTAGGGTTAGTGTTAGGGTTGTTAGATTTAGGGTTAGGGTTTGGGTTAGGGTTAGGGTTCGGGTTAGGTTTAGGGTTAGTGTTAGTGTTAGGGTTAGGGATAGGGTTAGGGCTAGGGTTTAGTGTTAGGGTTAGGGTAAGTGTTAGGGTTAGTGTTATGGTTAGGGTTAGTGTTAGGGTTAAGGGTTAGGGGTTAGGGTTAAGGGTTATGGGTGAAGGGTTAGGGTTAGTGTTAGTGTTAGGGTTAGGCTTAGGCTTAGGCTTAGACTTAGGGTTAGGCTTAGGCTTAGGCTTAGGCTTAGGTTTAGGGTTAGGGTTAGGGTTAGGATTAGGGTAAGGTTTAGGGTTAGGGTTAGTCTCAGGCTTAGGCTTAGGGTTAGGGTTAGGTGTAGGCTTTGGGTTAGGGTTAAGTTTAGGGTTGTTATGTTTAGGGTTAGGGTTGTTAGGGTTAAGGTTAGTCTCAGGCTTAGGCTTAGGGTTAAGTTTAGGGTTGTTAGGGTTAGGGTTGTTAGGGTTAGGGTTAGGTTTGTTAGGATTAGGGTTAGGGTTAGGGTTGTTGGGGTTAGGGTTGTTGGGGTTAGGGTTAGGGTTGTTACGGTTAGGGTTAGCGTTATGTTTAGGGTTGTTAGGATTAGGGTTAGGGTTTTTAGGGTTAGGGTTTGGTTAGGGTTAGGGTTTGGGTAGTTAGTGTTGGGGTTTTTTGGGTTAGGGTTAGTGTTAGGATTGTTAGAATTAGGATTAGGGTTGTTAGGGTTAAGTTTTGGCTTAGGGTTAGGCGTTAGGGTTAAGGGTTAAGGGTTTGGGTTAGGGTTAGGGTTAGGGTTACGGTTAAGGGTTACGGTTAGGTTTAGGATTTGGGTTAGGGTTAGGGTTAGGGTTAGGGTTAATATTAGGTTTAAGGGTTAGAGTAAGGGTTAGGGTAAGAATTAGGGTTAGTTTTAGGGTTAGGGTTTATGGTTAGGGTTAGGGTTATGGTTTAGGCTTAGGCTTAGGCTTAGGCTTAGGGTTAGGCGTAGGCTTAGGTTTCGGGTTACGGTTAGGGTTAGCATTAGGGTAAGGGTTAGGATTAGTGTTAGTCTCAGGCTTAGGCTTAGGGTTAGGGTTACGTGTAGGGTTAGGGTTAGGTTTAAGGTTAGGTTTGTTAGGGTTAGGGTTGTTAGGGTTAGGGTTGTTAGGGTTAGGGTTAGGGTTGTTAGGGTTAGGTTTAGGGTTGTTAGGATTAGGGTTAGGGTTAGGGTTGTTCGAGTTAGGGTTAGGCTTGTTAGGGTTATGAGTAAGGTTAGGGTAGGGTTGTTAGTGTTAGGGTTGTTACGGTTAGGGTTAGCATTAAGGTTAGGGTTGTTAGTATTAGGGTTAGGGTTTTTAGGGTTAGGGTTAGGGGTAGGGTTTGGGTAGTTAGTGTTGGGGTTGTTTGGGTTAGGGTTAGGGTTAGGATTGTTAGAGTTAGGATTAGGGCTGTTAGCGTTAGGTTTAGGGTTAGGGTTAGGGGTTAGGGTTAAGGGTTAAGGGTTTGTGTTAGGGTTAGGTTTAAGGGTTACGGTTAGGTTTAGGATTAGGGTTAGGGTTAAGGTTAGGGTTAGTGTTAGGGTTAGGGTAACTGTTAGTGTTAGTGTTATGGTTAGGGTTAGGGTTAAGGTTAAGGGTTAGGGTTAGGTATAAGGGTTAAGGGTTAGGGATAGGCTTAGGCTTATGTTTAGGTTTAGGGTTAGGGTTAGGGTTAGGGTTAGGGTTAGGGTTAGGGTAAGGGTTAGGGTTAGTGTTAGTCTCTGGCTTAGGCGTAGGGTTAGGGTTAGGTGTAGGGTTTGGGTTAGGGTTAAGGTTAGGGTTGTTAAGGTTAGGGTTTTTAGGGTTAGGGTTAGGGTTGTTGGGGTCAGGGATAGTCTCAGGCTTAGGCTTAGAGTTAAGGTTAGGTGTAGGGTTTGGGTTAGGGTTAAGGTTAGGGTTGTTAAGGTTAGGGTTGTTAGGGTTAGGGTTAGACTCAGGGTCAGCGTCAGGGTTACGGTTAGGGTTAAGGGTTAGGGTTAGGGTTAGGGTTAGGGTAGGGTTAGGGTTAGGGTTAGGTTTAGGCTTAGGTTTCGAGTTAGGCTTATGGTTAGTGTTAGGGATAGGGTTAGGGTTAGGTTTAGGGTTAGGTTTTAGGGTTAGTCTTAGGGTTATGGTTAGGGTTTAGGGTTAGGGTTAGGGGTACGGTTAGGGATGGTGTTAGGGTTAGGGTTAGGGTTAAGGTTAGGGATAGGGTTAAGGGTTAGGTTTAGGATTAGTATTAGTGTAAGTGTTAGGGTCAGGGTCAGGGTCAGTGTTAGGGTTAGGGTTAGGGTTAGGGATAGCGTTAGGTTTAGGGTTAGGGTTAAGGGTTAAGGGTTAGGGTTAGGGTTAGAGTAAGGTTTAGGATTAGGGGTTACGGTTAGGGTTAGGTTAGAGTTAGTGTTAGTGTTAGTGTTAGTGTTAGGGTTAAGGGTTAGGTTTGGGTTAGTGTTAGGCTTAAGGTTAGGGTAAGGGATAGGGTTAGGATTAGGTTTAAGGTTAATTTTTGGTTAGGTTTTAGGGTTAGGGTTAGGGTTATGGTTAGGGTTTAGGGTTAGGGTTAGGTGTAGGGTTAGGGATAGTGTTAGGATTAGGGTTAGAGTTAGGGTTAGGGTTAGGGTTAGTGTTAGGGTTAGGGTTAGGGTTAAGGTTAGATTTAGGGTTAATGTTAGGGTTAGGGTTGAGGTCTAGGGTTAGGATTAGGGTTAGGGTAAGTGTTAGGGTCAGGGTCAGGGTCAGGGTTAGGGTTAGGTTTAGGGGTAGGGTTAGGTTTAGGGTTAGGGTCAAGGGTTATGGGTAAGGGTTAGGGTTAGTGTAAGGTTTAGGTTTACTGGTTAGGGTTAGAGTTCGGTTAGTGTTAGTGTTAGGGTCAAAGTCAGGGTCAGGGTTACGGTTAGGGTTAGGGTTAAGGGTTAGGGTTAGTGTTAGGGTTCGGGTTAGTGTTAAGGTTAAGGGTTAGGGTAAGGGTTAGGTTTAGGGTTAGGTTTAGGGTTAAGGTTTGGGTTGTTAGGTTTATGGTTAGGGTTAGGTTTAGGATTAGGTTTGTTTGGGTTAGAGTTAGGGTTGTTAGGGTTAGGGGTAGGGTTAAGATGGGCTTGTTAAGGTTAGCGTTGTTACAGTTAGAGTTAGCATTAGGGTTAGGGTTAGGGTTAGGGTTAAGGGTCAGTTTTAGGGTTAGGGTAAGGTTTAGGTTTAGTGTTAGTTTTGTTAGGGTTAGGGGTAGGGTTAGGGTAGGGTTGTTAAAGTTAGGGTTGTTACAGTTTGGGTTAACATTAGGGTTAGGGTTGTTAGGATTAGAGTTAGGGTTGTTAGGGTTAGGGTTAGGGTTTGGGTAGTTAGGGTTAGGGTTGCTTGGATTAGGGTTAGGAATAGGGTTAGCATTGTTAGGGTTAAGATTAGGGTTGTTAGTGTTAGTGTTAGGTTTAAGTTTAGGGTTAGGGTTATGGGTTAAGGGTTTGGGTTAGTGTTAGGGTTAGGGTTAGGTTTAGGGTTAGGGTTAGGGTGAGGGTTAGGTTTAGTGTTAGGGTTAGGGCTAGGGTTAGGGTTTAGGGTTAAGGTTTAGGGTTAGTGTTAGGGTTAAGGTTATTAGGGTTAGTGTTAGGGTTGTTAGATTTAGGGTTAGGGTTTGGGTTAGGGTTAGGGTTCGGGTTAGGTTTAGGGTTAGTGTTAGTGTTAGGGTTAGGGATAGGGTTAGGGCTAGGGTTTAGTGTTAGGGTTAGGGTAAGTGTTAGGGTTAGTGTTATGGTTAGGGTTAGTGTTAGGGTTAAGGGTTAGGGGTTAGGGTTAAGGGTTATGGGTTAAGGGTTAGGGTTAGTGTTAGTGTTAGGGTTAGGCTTAGGCTTAGGTTTAGACTTAGGGTTAGGCTTAGGCTTAGGCTTAGGCTTAGGTTTAGGGTTAGGGTTAGGGTTAGGATTAGGGTAAGGTTTAGGGTTAGGGTTAGTCTCAGGCTTAGGCTTAGGGTTAGGGTTAGGTGTAGGCTTTGGGTTAGGGTTAAGTTTAGGGTTGTTATGTTTAGGGTTAGGGTTGTTAGGGTTAAGGTTAGTCTCAGGCTTAGGCTTAGGGTTAAGTTTAGGGTTGTTAGGGTTAGGGTTGTTAGGGTTAGGGTTAGGTTTGTTAGGATTAGGGTTAGGGTTAGGGTTGTTAGGGTTAGGGTTAGGGTTGTTAGGGTTAGGGGTAGGGTTAGGTTAGGGTTGTTGGGGTTAGGGTTAGGGTTGTTACGGTTAGGGTTAGCGTTATGTTTAGGGTTGTTAGGATTAGGGTTAGGGTTTTTAGGGTTAGGGTTTGGTTAGGGTTAGGGTTTGGGTAGTTAGTGTTGGGGTTTTTTGGGTTAGGGTTAGTGTTAGGATTGTTAGAATTAGGATTACGGTTGTTAGGGTTAAGTTTTGGCTTAGGGTTAGGCGTTAGGGTTAAGGGTTAAGGGTTTGGGTTAGGGTTAGGGTTAGGGTTACGGTTAAGGGTTACGGTTAGGTTTAGGATTTGGGTTAGGGTTAGGGTTAGGGTTAGGGTTAATATTAGGTTTAAGGGTTAGAGTAAGGGTTAGGGTAAGAATTAGGGTTAGTTTTAGGGTTAGGGTTTATGGTTAGGGTTAGGGTTATGGTTTAGGCTTAGGCTTAGGCTTAGGCTTAGTGTTAGGTGTAGGCTTAGGTTTCGGGTTACGGTTAGGGTTAGCATTAGGGTAAGGGTTAGGGTTAGTGTTAGTCTCAGGCTTAGGCTTAGGGTTAGGGTTACGTGTAGGGTTAGGGTTAGGTTTAAGGTTAGGTTTGTTAGGGTTAGGGTTGTTAGGGTTAGGGTTGTTAGGGTTAGGGTTAGGGTTGTTAGGGTTAGGTTTAGGGTTGTTAGGATTAGGGTTAGGGTTAGGGTTGTTCGAGTTAGGGATAGGCTTGTTAGGGTTAGGAGTAAGGTTAGGGTAGGGTTGTTAGTGTTAGGGTTGTTACGGTTAGGGTTAGCATTAAGGTTAGGGTTGTTAGTATTAGGGTTAGGGTTTTTAGGGTTAGGGTTAGGGGTAGGGTTTGGGTAGTTAGTGTTGGGGTTGTTTGGGTTAGGGTTAGGGTTAGGATTGTTAGAGTTAGGATTAGGGCTGTTAGCGTTAGGTTTAGGGTTAGGGTTAGGGGTTAGGGTTAAGGGTTAAGGGTTTGTGTTAGGGTTAGGTTTAAGGGTTACGGTTAGGTTTAGGATTAGGGTTAGGGTTAAGGTTAGGGTTAGTGTTAGGGTTAGGGTAACTGTTAGTGTCATGGTTAGGGTTAGGGTTAAGGTTAAGGGTTAGGGTTAGGTATAAGGGTTAAGGGTTAGGGAGAGGCTTAGGCTTATGTTTAGGTTTAGGGTTAGGGTTAGGGTTAGGGTTAGGGTAAGGGTTATGGTTAGTGTTAGTCTCTGGCTTAGGCGTAGGGTTAGGGTTAGGTGTAGGGTTTGGGTTAGGGTTAAGGTTAGGGTTGTTAAGGTTAGGGTTTTTAGGGTTAGGGTTAGGGTTGTTGGGGTCAGGGATAGTCTCAGGCTTAGGCTTAGAGTTAAGGTTAGGTGTAGGGTTTGGGTTAGGGTTAAGGTTAGGGTTGTTAAGGTTAGGGTTGTTAGGGTTAGGGTTAGACTCAGGGTCAGCGTCAGGGTTACGGTTAGGGTTAAGGGTTAGGGTTAGGGTTAGGGTTAGGGTAGGGTTAGGGTTAGGGTTAGGTTTAGGCTTAGGTTTCGAGTTAGGCTTATGGTTAGTGTTAGGGATAGGGTTAGGGTTAGGTTTAGGGTTAGGTTTTAGGGTTAGTCTTAGGGTTATGGTTAGGGTTTAGGGTTAGGGTTAGGGGTAGGGTTAGGGATGGTGTTAGGGTTAGGGTTAGGGTTAAGGTTAGGGATAGGGTTAAGGGTTAGGTTTAGGATTAGTATTAGTGTAAGTGTTAGGGTCAGGGTCAGGGTCAGTGTTAGGGTTAGGGTTAGGGTTAGGGATAGGGTTAGGTTTAGGGTTAGGGTTAAGGGTTAAGGGTTAGGGTTAGGGTTAGAGTAAGGTTTAGGATTAGGGGTTACGGTTAGGGTTAGGTTAGGGTTAGTGTTAATGTTAGTGTTAGTGTTAGTGTTAGGGTTAAGCGTTAGGGTTAGGGTTAGGATTAGGGTTAGGTTTGGGTTAGTGTTAGGCTTAAGGTTAGGGTAAGGGATAGGGTTAGGATTAGGTTTAAGGTTAATTTTTGGTTAGGTTTTAGGGTTAGGGTTAGTGTTATGGTTAGGGTTTAGGGTTAGGGTTAGGTGTAGGGTTAGGGATAGTGTTAGGATTAGGGTTAGAGTTAGGGTTAGGGTTAGGGTTAGTGTTAGGGTTAGGGTTAGGGTTAAGGTTAGAGTTAGGGTTAATGTTAGGGTTAGGGTTGAGGTCTAGGGTTAGGATTAGGGTTAGGGTAAGTGTTAGGGTCAGGGTCAGGGTCAGGGTTAGGGTTAGGTTTAGGGGTAGGGTTAGGTTTAGGGTTAGGGTCAAGGGTTATGGGTTAGGGTTAGGGTTAGTGTAAGGTTTAGGTTTACTGGTTAGGGTTAGAGTTAGGTTAGTGTTAGTGTTAGGGTCAAAGTCAGGGTCAGGGTTACGGTTAGGGTTAGGGTTAAGGGTTAGGGTTAGTGTTAGGGTTCGGGTTAGTGTTAAGGTTAAGGGTTAGGGTAAGGGTTAGGTTTAGGGTTAGGTTTAGGGTTAAGGTTTGGGTTGTTAGGTTTATGGTTAGGGTTAGGTTTAGGATTAGGTTTGTTTGGGTTAGAGTTAGGGTTGTTAGGGTTAGGGGTAGGGTTAAGATGGGCTTGTTAAGGTTAGCGTTGTTACAGTTAGAGTTAGCATTAGGGTTAGGGTTAGGGTTAGGGTTAAGGGTCAGTTTTAGGGTTAGGGTAAGGTTTAGGTTTAGTGTTAGTTTTGTTAGGGTTAGGGGTAGGGTTAGGGTAGGGTTGTTAAAGTTAGGGTTGTTACAGTTTGGGTTAACATTAGGGTTAGGGTTGTTAGGATTAGAGTTAGGGTTGTTAGGGTTAGGGTTAGGGTTTGGGTAGTTAGGGTTAGGGTTGCTTGGATTAGGGTTAGGAATAGGGTTAGCATTGTTAGGGTTAAGATTAGGGTTGTTAGTGTTAGTGTTAGGTTTAAGTTTAGGGTTAGGGTTATGGGTTAAGGGTTTGGGTTAGTGTTAGGGTTAGGGTTCGGGTTTAGGGTTAGTGTTAGTTTTAGGGTTAGGTTTAGGGTTAGGGTTAGGGTTAGGGTTAGGTTTAGTGTTAGGGTTAGGGCTAGGGTTAGGGTTTAGGGTTAAGGTTTAGGGTTAGTGTTAGGGTTAAGGTTATTAGGGTTAGTGTTAGGGTTGTTAGATTTAGGGTTAGGGTTTGGGTTAGGGTTAGGGTTCGGGTTAGGTTTAGGGTTAGTGTTAATGTTAGGGTTAGGGATAGGGTTAGGGCTAGGGTTTAGTGTTAGGGTTAGGGTAAGTGTTAGGGTTAGTGTTATGGTTAGGGTTAGTGTTAGGGTTAAGGGTTAGGGGTTAGGGTTAAGGGTTATGGGTGAAGGGTTAGGGTTAGTGTTAGTGTTAGGGTTAGGCTTAGGCTTAGGCTTAGACTTAGGGTTAGGCTTAGGCTTAGGCTTAGGCTTAGGTTTAGGGTTAGGGTTAGGGTTAGGATTAGGGTAAGGTTTAGGGTTAGGGTTAGTCTCAGGCTTAGGCTTAGGGTTAGGGTTAGGTGTAGGCTTTGGGTTAGGGTTAAGTTTAGGGTTGTTATGTTTAGGGTTAGGGTTGTTAGGGTTAAGGTTAGTCTCAGGCTTAGGCTTAGGGTTAAGTTTAGGGTTGTTAGGGTTAGGGTTGTTAGGGTTAGGGTTAGGTTTGTTAGGATTAGGGTTAGGGTTAGGGTTGTTAGGGTTAGGGTTAGGGTTGTTAGGGTTAGGGGTAGGGTTAGGTTAGGGTTGTTGGGGTTAGGGTTAGGGTTGTTACGGTTAGGGTTAGCGTTATGTTTAGGGTTGTTAGGATTAGGGTTAGGGTTTTTAGGGTTGGGGTTTGGTTAGGGTTAGGGTTTGGGTAGTTAGTGTTGGGTTTTTTTGGGTTAGGGTTAGTGTTAGGATTGTTAGAATTAGGATTAGGGTTGTTAGGGTTAAGTTTTGGCTTAGGGTTAGGCGTTAGGGTTAAGGGTTAAGGGTTTGTGTTAGGGTTAGGGTTAGGGTTACGGTTAAGGGTTACGGTTAGGTTTAGGATTTGGGTTAGGGTTAGGGTTAGGGTTAGGGTTAATATTAGGTTTAAGGGTTAGAGTAAGGGTTAGGGTAAGAATTAGGGTTAGTTTTAGGGTTAGGGTTTATGGTTAGGGTTAGGGTTATGGTTTAGGCTTAGGCTTAGGCTTAGGCTTAGGGTTAGGCGTAGGCTTAGGTTTCGGGTTACGGTTAGGGTTAGCATTAGGGTAAGGGTTAGGTTTAGTGTTAGTCTCAGGCTTAGGCTTAGGGTTAGGGTTACGTGTAGGGTTAGGGTTAGGTTTAAGGTTAGGTTTGTTAGGGTTAGGGTTGTTAGGGTTAGGGTTGTTAGGGTTAGGGTTAGGGTTGTTAGGGTTAGGTTTAGGGTTGTTAGGATTAGGGTTAGGGTTAGGGTTGTTCGAGTTAGGGTTAGGCTTGTTAGGGTTAGGAGTAAGGTTAGGGTAGGGTTGTTAGTGTTGGGGTTGTTACGGTTAGGGTTAGCATTAAGGTTAGGGTTGTTAGGGTTAGGGTTAGGGGTAGGGTTTGGGTAGTTAGTGTTGGGGTTGTTTGGGTTAGGGTTAGGGTTAGGATTGTTAGAGTTAGGATTAGGGCTGTTAGCGTTAGGTTTAGGGTTAGGGTTAGGGGTTAGGGTTAAGGGTTAAGGGTTTGTGTTAGGGTTAGGTTTAAGGGTTACGGTTAGGTTTAGGATTAGGGTTAGGGTTAAGGTTAGGGTTAGTGTTAGGGTTAGGGTAACTGTTAGTGTTAGTGTCATGGTTAGGGTTAGGGTTAAGGTTAAGGGTTAGGGTTAGGTATAAGGGTTAAGGGTTAGGGATAGGCTTAGGCTTATGTTTAGGTTTAGGGTTAGGGTTAGGGTTAGGGTTAGGGTAAGGGTTAGGGTTAGTGTTAGTCTCTGGCTTAGCTGTAGGGTTAGGGTTAGGTGTAGGGTTTGGGTTAGGGTTAAGGTTAGGGTTGTTAAGGTTAGGGTTTTTAGGGTTAGGGTTATGGTTAGGGTTGTTGGGGTCAGGGATAGTCTCAGGCTTAGGCTTAGAGTTAAGGTTAGGTGTAGGGTTTGGGTTAGGGTTAAGGTTAGGGTTGTTAAGGTTAGGGTTGTTAGGGTTAGGGTTAGACTCAGGGTCAGCGTCAGGGTTACGGTTAGGGTTAAGGGTTAGGGTTAGGGTTAGGGTAGGGTTAGGGTTAGGGTTAGGTTTAGGCTTAGGTTTAGTGTTAGGCTTATGGTTAGTGTTAGGGATAGGGTTAGGGTTAGGTTTAGGGTTAGGTTTTAGGGTTAGTCTTAGGGTTATGGTTAGGGTTTAGGGTTAGGGTTAGGGGTAGGGTTAGGGATGGTGTTAGGGTTAGGGTTAGGGTTAAGGTTAGGGATAGGGTTAAGGGTTAGGTTTAGGATTAGTATTAGTGTAAGTGTTAGGGTCAGGGTCAGGGTCAGTGTTAGGGTGAGGGTTAGGGTTAGGGTTAGGGTTAGGGATAGGGTTAGGTTTAGGGTTAGGGTTAAGGGTTAAGGGTTAGGGTTAGGGTTAGTGTAAGGTTTAGGATTAGGGGTTACGGTTAGAGTAAGGTTAGGGTTAGTGTTAGGGTTAAGGGTTAGGGTTAGAGTTAGGATTAGGGTTAGGTTTGGGTTAGTGTTAGGCTTAGGGTTAGGGTAAGGGATAGGGTTATGGTTAGGTTTAAGGAAAATTTTTGGTTAGGTTTTAGGGTTAGGGTTAGCTTTATGGTTAGGGTTTAGGGTTAGGGTTAGCGGTAGGGTTAGGGATAGTGTTAGGTTTAGGGTTAGGGATTAGGGTTAGTGTTAGGTTAGGTTTAGTGTTAGGGTTAGGGTTAGGGTTAAGGTTAGAGTTAGGGTTAATGTTAGGGTTAGGGTTGAGGGCTAGGGTTAGGATTAGGGTTAGGGTAAGTGTTAGGGTCAGGGTCAGGGTCAGGGTTAGGTTTAGGGTTAGGGATATTGTTAGGTTTAGGGTTAGGGTTAAGGGTTAAGGCTTAGGGTTAGGGTTAGTGTAAGGTTTAGGATTAGGGGTTACGGTTAGGGTAAGGTTAGGGTTAGTGTTAGGGTTAGGTTTGGGTTAGTGTTAGGCTTAGGGTTAGGGTAAGGGATAGGGTTAGGGTTAGGTTTAAGGATAATTTTTGGTTAGGTTTTAGGGTTAGGGTTAGCTTTATGGTTAGGGTTTAGGGTTAGGGTTAGGGGTAGGGTTAGGAATAGTGTTAGGGTTAAGGTTAGGGATTAGGGTTAGTGTTAGGTTAGGGTTAGTGTTAGGGTTAGGGTTAGGGTTAAGGTTAGAGTTAGGGTTAATGTTAGGGGTAGAGTTGAGGGCTAGGATTAGGATTAGGTTTAGGGTAAGTGTTAGGGTCAGGGTCAGGGTCAGGGTTAGGGTTAGGGTTAGGGATAGGGTTAGGTTTAGGGTTAGGGTTAAGGGTTAAGGCTTAGGGTTAGGGTTAGTGTAAGGTTTAGGATTAGGGGTTACGGTTAGGGTAAGGTTAGGGTTAGTGTTAGGGTTAAGGGTTAGGGTTAGAGTTAGGATTAGGTTTAGGTTTGGGTTAGTGTTAGGCTTAGGGTTAGGGTAAGGGATAGGATTAGGGTTAGGTTTAAGGATAATTTTTGTTTAGGTTTTAGGGTTAGGGTTAGCTTTATGGTTAGGGTTTAGGGTTAGGGTTAGGGGTAGGGTTAGGGATAGTGTTAGGGTTAGGGTTAGGGATTAGGGTTAGTGTTAGGTTAGGGTTAGTGTTAGGGTTAGGGTTAGGGTTAAGGTTAGAGTTAGGGTTAATGTTAGGGTTAGGGTTGAGGGCTAGGGTTAGGATTAGGGTTAGGGTAAGTGTTAGGGTCAGGGTCAGGGTTAGGGTTAGGGTTAGGGATAGGGTTAGGTTTAGGGTTAGGGTTAAGGGTTAAGGCTTAGGGTTAGGGTTAGTGTAAGGTTTAGGTTTAGTGTTTAGGGTTAGAATTAAGTTAGTGTTAGTGTTAGGGTCAATGTCAGGGTCAGGGTTACGGTTAGGGTTAGTGTTAGTGTTAGTGTTAGGGTTAAGGGTTAGGGTTAGGGTTAGGAATAGGGTTAGGTTTGGGTTAGTGTTAGGCTTAAGGTTAGGGTAAGGGATAGGGTTAGTGTTAGATTTAAGGTTAATTTTTGGTTAGGTTTTAGGGTTAGGGTTAGGGTTATGGTTAGGGTTTAGGGTTAGGGTTAGGTGTAGGGTTAGGGATAGTGTTAGGATTAGGGTTAGAGTTAGGGTTAGGGTTAGGGTTAGTGTTAGGGTTAGGGTTAGGGTTAGGGTTAAGGTTAGAGTTAGGGTTAATGTTAGGGTTAGTGTTGAGGTCTACGATTAGGATTAGGGTTAGGGTAAGTGTTAGGGTCAGGGTCAGGGTCAGGGTTAGGGTTACGTTTAGGGGTAGGGTTAGGTTTAGGGTTAGGTTCAAGGTTTATGGGTTAGGGTTAGTGTTAGTGTGAGGTTTAGGTTTACTGGTTAGGGTTAAAGTTAGGTTAGTGTTAGTGTTAGGGTCAAAGTCAGTGTCAGGGTTACGGTTAGGGTTAGGGTTAAGGGTTAGGGTTAGTGTTAGGGTTAGGTTTAGTGTTAAGGTTAAGGGTTAGGGTAAGGATTAGGTTTAGGGTTAAGGTTTGGGTTGTTAGGTTTATGGTTAGGGTTAGGTTTAGGGTTAGGTTTGTTTGGGTTATAGTTAGGGTTGTTAGGGTTAGGGTTAGGGTTAAGGTGGGCTTGTTAAGGTTAGCGTTGTTACAGTTAGGGATAGCATTCGGGTTAGGGTTAGGGTTAGGGTTAAGGGTCAGTTTTAGGGTTAGGGTAAAGTTTAGGTTTAGGGTTAGGGTTGTTAGGGTTAGGGGTAGGGTTAGGGTAGGGTTGTTAAAGTTAGGGTTGTTACAGTTTGGGTTAGCATTAGTGTTAGGGTTGTTAGGATTAGAGTTAGGGTTGTTAGGGTTAGGGTTAGGCTTTGGGTAGTTAGGGTTAGGGTTGCTTGGATTAGGGTTAGGAATAGGGTTAGCATTGTTAGGGTTAAGATTAGGGTTTTTAGTGTTAGTGTTAGGTTTAAGTTTAGGGTTAGGGTTATGGGTTAAGGGTTTGGGTTAGTGTTAGGGTTAGGGTTCGGGGTTAGGGTTTAGGGTTAAGGTTTAGGGTTAGTGTTAGGGTTAAGGTTATTAGGGTTTGTGTTAGGGTTGTTAGTTTTAGGGTTAGGGTTAGGGTTAGGGTTCGGGTTAGGTTTAGGGTTAGTGTTAGTGTTAGGGTTAGGGATAGGGTTAGGGTTAGGGTTTAGTGTTAGGGTTAGGGCAAGTGTTAGGGTTAGTGTTATGGTTAGGGTTAGTGTTAGGGTTAAGGGTTAGGGGTTAGGGTTAAGGGTTATGGGTTAAGGGTTAGGGTTAGTGTTAGGGTTAGGCTTAGGCTTAGGCTTAGACTTAGTGTTAGTGTTAGGGTTAGGCTTAGGCTTAGGTTTAGGGTTAGGGTTAGGGTTAGGATTAGGGTAAGGGTTAGGGTTAGGTTTAGTCTCAGGCTTAGGCTTAGGGTTAGGGTTAGGTGTAGGGTTTGGGTTAGGGTTAAGTTTAGGGACGTTATGTTTAGGGTAAGGGTTGTTAGAGTTAGGGTTAGTCTCAGGCTTAGGCTTAGGGTTAAGTTTAGGGTTGTTAGGGTTAGGGTTGTTAGGGTTAGGGTTAGGTTTGTTAGGATTAGGGTTAGGGTTAGGGTTGTTAGGGTTAGGGTTAGGATTGTTAGGGTTAGGGGTAGGGTTAAGTAAGGGTTGTTGGGGTTAGGGTTAGGGATGTTACGGTTAGGGTTAGCGTTATGTTTAGGGTTGTTAGGATTAGGTTTAGGGTTTTTAGGGTTAGGGTTTGTTTAGGGTTAGGGTTTGGGTAGTTAGTGTTGGGGTTGTTTGGGTTAGGTTTAGTGTTAGGATTGTTAGAATTAGGATTAGGGATGTTAGGGTTAAGTTTAGGGTTAGGGTTAGGCATTAGTGTTAAGGGTTAAGGGTTTGGGTTAGGGTTAGGGTTAGGGTTAAGGGTTACGGTTAGGTTTAGGATTTGGGTTAGGGTTAGGGTTAGGGTTAATATTAGATTTAAGGGTTAGAGTAAGGGTTAGGGTAAGAATTAGGGTTAGTTTTAGGGTTAGGGTTTAGGGTTAGGGTTAGGGTTATGGTTTAGGCTTAGTCTTGGCTTAGGCTTAGGGTTAGGCGTATGCTTAGGTTTCGGGTTACGGTTAGGGTTAGCATTAGGGTAAGGGGTAGGGTTAGTGTTAGTCTCAGGCTTAGGCTTAGGGTTAGGTTTACGTGTAGGGTTAGGGTTAGGTTTAAGGTTAGGTTTGTTAGGGTTAGGGTTGTTAGGGTTAGGGTTGTTAGGGTTAGGGTTAGGGTTGTTAGGGTTAGGTTTAGGGTTGTTAGGATTAGGGTTAGGGTTAGGGTTGTTCGAGTTAGGGTTAGGTATGTTAGGGTTAGGAGTAGGGTTAGGGTAGGGTTGTTAGGGTTAGGGTTGTTACGGTTAGGGTTAGCATTAAGGTTAGGGTTGTTAGTATTAGGGTTAGGGTTTTTAGGGTTAGGGTTAGGGGTAGGGTTTGGGTAGTTAGTGTTGGGGTTGTTTGGGTTAGGGTTAGGGTTAGGATTGTTAGAGTTAGGATTAGGGTTGTTAGCGTTAGGTGTAGGGTTCGGGTTAGGGGTTAGGGTTAAGGGTTAAGGGTTTGTGTTAGGGTTAGGGTTAGGTTTAAGGGTTACGGTTAGGTTTAGGATTAGGGTTAGTGTTAAGGTTAGGGTTAGTGTTAGGGTTAGGGTAACTGTTAGTGTTAGTGTTATGGTTAGGGTTAGGGTTAGGGTTAGGGTTAAGGTTAATGGTTAGGGTTAGGTATAAGGGTTAAGGGTTAGGGTTAGGCTTAGGCTTATGTTTAGGTTTAGGGTTAGGGTTAGGGTTAGGGTAAGGGTTAGGGTTAGTGTTAGTCTCTGGCTTAGGCGTAGGGTTAGGGTTAGGTGTAGGGTTTGGGTTAGGGTTAAGGTTAGGGTTGTTAAGGTTAGGGTTTTTAGGGTTAGGGTTAGGGTTAGGGTTGTTGGGGTCAGGGATAGTCTCAGGCTTAGGCTTAGAGTTAAGGTTAGGTGTAGGGTTTGGGTTAGGGTTAAGGTTAGGGTTGTTAAGGTTAGGGTTGTTAGGGTTAGGGTTAGACTCAGGGTCAGCGTCAGGGTTACGGTTAGGGTTAAGGGTTAGGGTTAGGGTTAGGGTAGGGTTAGGGTTAGGGTTAGGTTTAGGCTTAGGTTTAGTGTTAGGCTTATGGTTAGTGTTAGGGATAGGGTTAGAGTTAGGTTTAGGGTTAGGTTTTAGGGTTAGTCTTAGGGTTATGGTTAGGGTTTAGGGTTAGGGTTAGGGGTAGGGTTAGGGATGGTGTTAGGGTTAGGGTTAGGGTTAAGGTTAGGGTTAGTTTTAGGGTTAGGGTTAAGGGTTAGGTTTAGGATTAGTGTTAGTGTAAGTGTTAGGGTCAGGGTCAGGGTCAGTGTTAGGGTTAGGGTTAGGGTTAGGGTTAGGGATAGGGTTAGGTTTAGGGTTAGGGTTAAGGGTTAAGGCTTAGGGTTAGGGTTAGTGTAAGGTTTAGGATTAGGGGTTACGGTTAGGGTAAATTTAGGGTTAGTGTTAGGGTTAGGGTTAGAGTTAGGATTAGGGTTAGGTTTGGGTTAGTCTTAGGCTTAGGGTTAGGGTAAGGGATAGGGTTAGGGATAGGTTTAAGGATAATTTTTGGTTAGGTTTTAGGGTTAGGGTTAGCTTTTTGGTTAGGGTTTAGGGTTAGGGTTAGCGGTAGGGTTATGGATAGTGTTAGGGTTAGGGTTAGGGATTAGGGTTATTTTTAGGTTAGGGTTAGTGTTAGGGTTAGGGTTAGGGTTAAGGTTAGAGTTAGGGTTAATGTTAGGGTTAGGGTTGAGGGCTAGGGTTAGGATTAGGGTTAGGGTAAGTGTTAGGGTCAGGGTCAGGGTCAGGGTTAGGGTTAGGGTTAGGGTTAGGTATAGGGTTAGGTTTAAGGTTAGGGTTAAGGGTTAAGGCTTAGGGTTAGGGTTAGTGTAAGGTTTAGGTTTAGTGTTTAGGGTTAGAGTTAAGTTAGTGTTAGTGTTAGGGTCAAAGTCAGGGTCAGGGTTACGGTTAGGGTTAGTGTTAGTGTTAGTGTTAGGGTTAAGGGTTAGGATTAGGATTAGGGTTAGGTTTGGGTTAGTGTTAGGCTTAAGGATAGGTAAGGGATAGGGTTAGGGTTAGATTTAAGGTTAATTTTTGGTTAGGTTTTAGGGTTAGGGTTAGGGTTATGTTTAGGGTTTAGGGTTAGGGTTTAGGGTTAGGGTTAGGTGTAGGGTTAGGGATAGTGTTAGGATTAGGGTTAGAGTTAGGGTTAGGGTTAGGGTTAGTGTTAGGGTTAGGGTTAGGGTTAGGGTTAGGGTTAAGGTTAGAGTTAGGATTAGGGTTGAGGTCTAGGGTTAGGATTAGGGTTAGGGTAAGTGTTAGGGTCAGGGTCAGGGTCAGGGTTAGGGTTAGGTTTAGGGGTAGGGTTAGGTTTAGGGTTAGGTTCAAGGGTTATGGGTTAGGGTTTGGGTTAGTGTGAGGTTTAGGTTTACTGGTTAGGGTTAAAGTTAGGTTAGTGTTAGTGTTATGGTCAAAGTCAGGGTCAGGGTTACGGTTAGGGTTAGGGTTAAGGGTTAGGGTTAGTGTTAGGGTTAGGGTTAGTGTTAAGGTTAAGGGTTAGGGTAAGGATTAGGTTTAGGGTTAGGTTTAGGGTTAAGGTTTGGGTTGTTAGGTTTATGGTTTGGGTTAGGTTTAGGGTTAGGTTTTTTTGGGTTAGAGTTAGGGTTGTTAGGGTTAGGGTTAGGGTTAAGGGGGGCTTGTTAAGGTTAGCGTTGTTACAGTTAGGGTTAGCATTAGGGTTAGGGTTAGGGTTAGGGTTAAGGGTCAGTTTTAGGGTTAGGGTAAGGTTTAGGTTTAGGGTTAGGGTTGTTAGGGTTAGGGGTAGGGTTAGGGTAGGGTTGTTAAAGTTAGGGTTGTTACAGTTTGGGTTAGCATTAGGGTTATGGTTGTTAGGATTAGAGTTAGGGTTGTTAGGGTTAGGGTTAGGCTTTGGGTAGTTAGGGTTAGGGTTGCTTGGATTAGGGTTAGGAATAGGGTTAGCATTGTTAGGGTTAAGATTAGGGTTGTTAGTGTTAGTGTTAGGTTTAAGTTTAGGGTTAGGGTTATGGGTTAAGGGTTTGGGTTAGTGTTAGGGTTAGGGTTCGGGTTTTGGGTTTAGGGTTAAGGTTTAGGGTTAGTGTTAGGGTTAAGGTTATTAGGGTTAGTGTTAGGGTTGTTATTTTTAGGGTTAGGGTTAGGGTTCAGGTTAAGGGTTAGGGTTAGGTATAAGGGTTAAGGGTTAAGGGTTAGGGTTAGGCTTAGGCTTATGTATAGGTTTAGGGTTAGGGTTAGGGTTAGGGTAAGGTTAGGGTTAGTGTTAGTCTCTGGCTTAGGCGTAGGGTTAGGGTTAGGTGTAGGGTTTGGGTTAGGGTTGTTAGGGTCAGGGGTAGTCTCAGGCTTAGGCTTAGAGTTAGGGTTAGGTGTAGGGTTTGTGTTAGGGTTAAGGTTAGGTTTGTTAAGGTTAGGGTTTTTAGGGTTAGGGTTAGGGTTGTTGGGGTCAGGGATAGTCTCAGGCTTAGGCTTAGAGTTAAGGTTAGGTGTAGGGTTTGGGTTAGGGTTAAGGTTAGGGTTGTTAAAGTTAGGGTTGTTAGGGTTAGGGTTAGACTCAGGGTCAGCGTCAGGGTTACGGTTAGGGTTAAGGGTTAGGGTTAGGTTTAGGGTAGGGTTAGGGTTAGGGTTAGGTTTAGGGTTAGGTTTAGTGTTAGGCTTATGGTTAGTGTTAGGGATAGGGTTAGGGTTAGGTTTAGGGTTAGGTTTTAGGGTTAGTCTTAGGGTTATGGTTAGGGTTTAAGGTTAGGGTTAGGGGTAGGGTTAGGGATGGTGTTAGGGTTAGGGTTAGGGTTAAGGTTAGGGTTAGTTTTAGTGTTAGGGTTAGGGTTAAGGGTTAGGTTTAGGATTAGTTTTAGTGTAAGTGTTAGGGTCAGGGTCAGGGTCAGTGTTAGGGTTAGGGTTAGGGTTAGGGTTAGGGATAGGGTTAGGTTTAGGGTTAGGGTTAAGGGTTAAGGGTTAGGGTTAGGGTTAGTGTAAGGTTTAGGATTAGGGGTTACGGTTAGGGTAAGTTTAGGGTTAGTGTTAGGGTTAAGGGTTAGGGTTAGGGTTAGGATTAGGGTTAGGTTTGGGTTAGTGTTAGGCTTAGGGTTAGGGTAAGGGATAGGGTTAGGGTTAGGTTTAAGGATAATTTTTGGTTAGGTTTTAGGGTTATGGTTAGGGGTAGGGTTAGGGATAGTGTTAGGGTTAGGGTTAGGGATTAGGGTTAGTGTTAGGATAGGGTTAGTGTTAGGGTTAGGGTTAGGGTTAAGGTTAGAGTTAGGGTTAATGTTAGGGTTAGGGTTGAGGGCTAGGGTTAGGATTAGGGTTAGGGTAAGTGTTAGGGTCAGGGTCAGGGTCAGGGTTAGGGTTAGGGTTAGGGATAGGGTTAGGTTTAGGGTTAGGGTTAAGAGTTAAGGGTTAGGTTTAGGTTTAGTGTAAGATTTAGGCTTAGTGGTTAGGGTTAGAATTAGGTTAGTGTTAGTGTTAGGGTCAAAGTCAGGGTCAGGTTTACGGTTAGGGTTAGGGATAGGGTTAGGTTTAGGGTTAGGGTTAAGGGTTAAGGCTTAGGGTTAGGGTTAGTGTAAGGTTTAGGTTTAGTGTTTAGGGTTAGAGTTAAGTTAGTGTTAGTGTTAGGGTCAAAGTCAGGGTCAGGGTTACTGTTAGGGTTAGGGTTAGGGTTAGTGTTAAGATTAAGGGTTAGGGGAAGGGTTAGGTTTCGGGTTAGTTTTAGGGTTAAGGTTAGGGTTGTTAGGTTTATGGTTAGTGTTAGGGTTAGGGTTAGGGTTGTTTGGGTTAGAGTTAGGGGTGTTAGGGTTAGGGGTAGGGTTAAGGTGGGCTTGTTAAGGTTAGCGTTGTTACAGTTAGGTTTAGCATTAGTGTTAGGGTTAGGGTTAAGGGTTAGTTTTAGGGTTAGGGTTGCTGGGTTAGGGTTAGTGTTGTTAGGGTTACGGGTAGGGTTAGGTTAGGGTTCTTAGGGTTAGGGTTGTTAAGGTTAGGGTTAGCGTTACGTTTAGGGTTGTTAGGCTTAGGGTTAGGGTTTTTAGGGTTAGGGTTTGGTTAGGGTTAGGGTTTGGGTAGTTAGTGTTGGGTTTTTTGGGGTTAGTGTTAGTGTTAGGATTGTTAGAGTTAGGATTAGGGTTGTTAGGGTTAGGTTTAGGGTTAGGGTTAGGCGTTAGGGTTAAGGGTTAAGGGTTTGGGTTAGGGTTAGGGTTAGGGTTAAGGGTTACGGTTAGGTTTAAGATTTCAGTTAGGGTTAGGGTTAGGGTTAATATTAGGTTTAAGGGTTAGAGTAAGGGTTAGGGTAAGAATTAGGGTTAGTTTTAGGGTTAGGGTTTAGGGTTAGGGTTAGGGTTAGGGTTTAGGCTTAGGCTTAGGCTTAGGGTTAGGCGTAGGCTTAGGTTTCGGGTTACGGTTAGGGTTAGCATTAGGGTAAGGGTTAGGGTTAGTGTTAGTCTCAGGCTTAGGCTTAGGGTTAGGGTTACGTGTAGGGTTAGGGTTAGGTTTAAGGTTAGGTTTGTTAGGGTTAGGGTTGTTAGGGTTAGGGTTAGGGTTGTTAGGGTTAGGTTTAGGGTTGTTAGGATTAGGGTTAGGGTTAGGGTTGTTCGAGTTAGGGTTAGGTTTGTTAGGGTTAGGAGTAGGGTTAGGGTAGGGTTGTTAGGGTTAGGGTTGTTAGGGTTAATGTTAGGGTTGTTAGGGTTAGGTTTAGGGTTGTTAGGATTAGGGTTAGGGTTAGGGTTGTTCGAGTTAGGGTTAGGTTTGTTAGGGTTAGGAGTACGGTTAGGGTAGGGTTGTTAGGGTTAGGGTTGTTACGGTTAGGGTTAGCATTAAGGTTAGGGTTGTTTGTATTAGGGTTAGGGTTTTAAGGGTTAGGGTTAGGTGTAGGGTTTGGGTAGTTAGTGTTGGGGTTGTTTGGGTTAGGGTTAGGGTTAGGATTGTTAGAGTTAGGATTACGGCTGTTAGCGTTAGGTTTAGGGTTAGGGTTAGGGGTTAGGGTTAAGGGTTTGTGTTAGGGTTAGGGTTAGGTTTAAGGGTTACGGTTAAGTTTAGGATTAGGGTTAGGGTTAAGGTTAGGGTTAGTGTTAGGTTTAGGGTAACTGTTAGTGTTAGTGTCATGGTTAGGGTTAGGGTTAAGGTTAAGGGTTAGGGTTAGGTATAAGGGTTAAGGGTTAGGGATAGGCTTAGGCTTATGTTTAGGTTTAGGGTTAGGGTTAGGGTTAGGGTAAGGGTTAGGGTTAGTGTTAGTCTCTGGCTTAGGCGTAGGGTTAGGGTTAGGTGTAGGGTTTGGGTTAGGGTTAAGGTTAGGGTTGTTAAGGTTAGGGTTTTTAGGGTTAGGGTTAGGGTTGTTGGGGTCAGGGATAGTCTCAGGCTTAGGCTTAGAGTTAAGGTTAGGTGTAGGGTTTGGGTTAGGGTTAAGGTTAGGGCTGTTAAGGTTAGGGTTGTTAGGGTTAGGGTTAGACTCAGGGTCAGCGTCAGGGTTACGGTTAGGGTTAAGGGTTAGGGTTAGGGTTAGGGTAGGGTTAGGGTTAGGGTTAGGTTTAGGCTTAGGTTTAGTGTTAGGCTTACGGTTAGTGTTAGGGATAGGGTTAGGGTTAGGTTTAGGGTTAGGTTTTAGGGTTAGTCTTAGGGTTATGGTTAGGGTTTAGGGTTAGGGTTAGGGGTAGGGTTAGGGATGGTGTTAGGGTTAGGGTTAGGGTTAGGGTTAAGGTTAGGGTTAGTTTTAGTGTTAGGGTTAGGGTTAAGTGTTAGGTTTAGGATTAGTGTAAGTGTAAGTGTTAGGGTCAGGGTCAGGGTCAGTGTTAGGGTTAGGGTTAGGGTTAGGGATAGGGTTAGGTTTAGGGTTAGGGTTAAGGGTTAAGGGTTAGGGTTAGGGTTAGTGTAAGGTTTAGGATTAGGGGTTACGGTGAGGGTAAGGTTAGGGTTAGTGTTAGGGTTAAGGGTTAGGGGTAGGGTTAGGATTAGGGTTAGGTTTGGGTTAGTGTTAGGGTTAGGGTTAGGGTAAGGGATAGGGTTAGGGTTAGGTTTAAGGATAATTTTTGGTTAGGTTTTAGGGTTATGGTTAGGGGTAGGGTGAGGGATAGTGTTAGGGATAGTGTTAGGGTTAGGGTTAGGGATTAGGGTTAGTGTTAGGTTAGGGTTAGTGTTAGGGTTAGGGTTAGGGTTAAGGTTAGAGTTAGGGTTAATGTTAGGGTTAGGGTTGAGGGCTAGGGTTAGGATTAGGGTTAGGGTAAGTGTTAGGGTCAGGGTCAGGGTCAGGGTTAGGGTTAGGGTTAGGGATAGGGTTAGGTTTAGGGTTAGGGTTAAGAGTTAAGGGTTAGGTTTAGGGTTAGTGTAAGGTTTAGGCTTAGTGGTTAGGGTTAGAATTAGGTTAGTGTTAGTGTTAGGGTCAAAGTCAGGGTCAGGGTTACGGTTAGGGTTAGGGATAGGGTTAGGTTTAGGGTTAGGGTTAAGGGTTAAGGCTTAGGGTTAGGGTTAGTGTAAGGTTTAGGTTTAGTGTTTAGGGTTAGAGTTAAGTTAGTGTTAGTGTTAGGGTCAAAGTCAGGGTCAGGGTTACTGTTAGGGTTAGGGTTAGGGTTAGTGTTAAGATTAAGGGTTAGGGGAAGGGTTAGGTTTAGGGTTAGTTTTAGGGTTAAGGTTAGGGTTGTTAGGTTTATGGTTAGTGTTAGGGTTAGGGTTAGGGTTTTTTGGGTTAGAGTTAGGGGTGTTAGGGTTAGGGGTAGGGTTAAGGTGGGCTTGTTAAGGTTAGCGTTGTTACAGTTAGGGTTAGCATTAGTGTTAGGGTTAGGGTTAAGGGTTAGTTTTAGGGTTAGGGTTGCTGGGTTAGGGTTAGTGTTGTTAGGGTTACGGGTAGGGTTAGGTTACGGTTCTTAGGGTTAGGGTTGTTAAGGTTAGGGTTAGCGTTACGTTTAGGGTTGTTAGGCTTAGGGTTAGGGTTTTTAGGGTTAGGGTTTGGTTAGGGTTAGAGTTTGGGTAGTTAGTGTTGGGTTTTTTTGGGTTAGTGTTAGTGTTAGGATTGTTAGAGTTAGGATTAGGTTTGTTAGGGTTAGGTTTAGGGTTAGGTTTAGGCGTTAGGGTTAAGGGTTAAGGGTTTGGGTTAGGGTAAGTGTTAAAGTTAAGGGTTACGGTTAGGTTTAAGATTTCGGTTAGGGTTAGGGTTAGGGTTAATATTAGGTTTAAGGGTTAGAGTAAGGGTTAGGGTAAGAATTAGGGTTAGTTTTAGGGTTAGGGTTTAGGGTTAGGGTTAGGGTTATGGTTTAGGCTTAGGCTTAGGCTTAGGGTTAGGCGTAGGCTTAGGTTTCGGGTTACGGTTAGGGTTAGCATTAGGGTAAGGGTTAGGGTTAGTGTTAGTCTCAGGCTTAGGCTTAGGGTTAGGGTTACGTGTAGGGTTAGGGTTAGGTTTTAGGTTAGGTTTGTTAGGGTTAGGGTTGTTAGGGTTAGGGTTGTTAGGGTTAGGGTTAGGGTTGTTAGGGTTAGGTTTAGGGTTGTTAGGATTAGGGTGAGTGTTAGGGTTGTTCGAGTTAGGGTTAGGTTTGTTAGGGTTAGGAGTAGGGTTAGGGTAGGGTTGTTAGGGTTAGGTTTGTTAAGGTTAGGGTTAGTGTTAATATTTGGGTTGTTAGTATTAGGGTTAGGGTTTTTAGGGTTACGGTTAGGGGTAGGGTTTGTGTAGTTATTGTTGGGGTTGTTTGGGTTAGGGTAAGGTTTAGGATTGTTAGAGTTAGGATTAGGGCTGTTAGCGTTAGGTTTATTGTTAGGATTAGGGATTGGGTTAAGGGTTTGTGTTAGGCTTAGGGTTAGGTTTAAGGGTTACGGTTTGGTTTAGTATTAGGGTTAGGGTTAAGGTTAGGGTTAGTGTTAGGGTTAGGGTAACTGTTAATGTTAGTGTTATGGTTAGGGTTAGGGTTAGGGTTAGGGTTAATGGTTAAGGGTTAGGGTTAGGGTTAGGGTTATGTTTAGGTTTAGGGTTAGGGTTAGGATTAGGGTAAGGGTTAGGTTTAGGTGTAGGGTTTGGGTTAGGGTTAAGGTTAGGGTTGTTAAGGTTAGGATTTTTAGGGTTGGTGTTAGGGTTGTTAGGGTCAAGGATAGTCTCAGGCTTAGGCTTAGAGTTAGGGTTAGGTGTAGGGTTTGGGTTAGGGTTAAGGTTAGGGATGTTAAGGTAAGGGTTGTTAGCGTTAGGGTTAGACTCAGGGTCATGGTCAGGGTTACGGTAGGGTTAAGAGTTATGGTTAGGGTTTAGGGTTAGGGTTAGGGGTAGGGTTAGGGATGGTGTTAGGTTTAGAGTTAGGGTTAGGGTTAGTGTTAGTGTTAGGGCTAGGGTTAGGGTTAAGGTTAGGGTTAGTTTTAGTGTTAGGGTTAGGGTTAAGGGTTAGGTTTAGGATTAGTGTTAGTGTAAGTGTTAAGGTCAGGGTCAGGTTTAGGGTTAGAGTTAGGGATAGGGTTAGGTTTAGGGTTAGGGTTAAGGGTTAAGGGTTAGGGTTAGGGTTAATGTAAGGTTTAGGATTAGGGGTTACGGTTAGGGTTAGTGTTAGGGTTAGTGTTAGGGTTAAGGGTTAGGGTTAGGGTTAGTGTTAGGTTAGGGTTAGTGTTAGGGTTAGGGTTAGGGTTAAGGTTAGAGTTAGGATTAGGGTTGAGGGCTAGGGTTAGGATTAGGGTCAGGGTAAGTGTTAGGGTCAGGGTAAGGGTCAGGGTTAGGATTAGGGTTAGGGATAGGGTTAGGTTTAGGGTTAAGAGTTAAGGGTTAGGGTAAGGGTTAGTGTAAGGTTTAGGTTAATGGTTAGGTTTAGAGTTAGGTTAGTGTTAGTGTTAGGGTCAATGTCAGGGTCAGGGTTACGGTTAGGGTTAGGGTTAGGTTTAGGGATAGGGTTAGGTTTAGTGTTAGGGTCAAGTGTTAAGGTTTAGGGTTAGGGTTAGTGTAAGGTTTAGGTTTAGTGTTTAGGGTTAGAGTTAAGTTAGTTTTATTGTTAGGGTCAAAATCAGGGTCAGAGTTACGGTTAGGGTTAGGGTTAAGGTTAAGGGTTAGGGTAAGGTTTAGGTTTAGGGTTAGGTTTAGGGTTAAGGTTAGGGTTGTTAGGTTTATGGTTAGGGTTAGTGTTAGGTTTAGGGTTGTTTGTGTTAGAGATAGGGTTGTTAGGGTTAGGGGTAGGGTTAAAGTGGGCTTGTTAAGGTTAGCGTTGTTACAGTTAGGGTTAGCATTAGGGTTAGGGTTAGGGTTAGTGTTAACGGTTAGTTTTAGGGTAAGGGTTGTTAGGGTTAGGGTTAGGGATCTTAGGGTTAGGGGTAGGGTTAGGTTAGGGTTGTTAGGGTTAGGATTAGGGTTGTTACGGTTAGGGTTAGCGTTATGTTTAGGGTTGTTAGGATTAGGGTTAGGGTTTGGTTAGGGTTAGGTTTTGGGTAGTTAGTGTTGGGGTTGTTTGGGTGAGTGTTAGTTTTAGGATTGTTAGAGTTAGGATTAGGGTTGTAAGGGTTATGTTTAGGGTTAGGGTTAGGCATTAGGGTTAAGGGTTAAGGGTTTGGGTTAGGGTTAGGGTTAGGGTTAAGGGTTACGGTTAGGTTTAAGATTTGAGTTAGGGTTAGGGTTAATATTAGGTTTAAGGGTTAGAGTAAGGGTTAGGGTAAGAATTAGGGTTAGTTTTAGGGTTAGGGTTTAGGGTTAGGGTTAGCGTTAGGGTTAGGTTTATGGTCTAGGCTTAGGCTTAGGCTTAGGGTTAGGCGTAGGCTTAGGTTTAGAGTTACGGTTAGGGTTAGCATTAGGGTAAGGGTTAGGGTTAGTGTTAGTCTCAGGCTTAGGCTTAGGGTTAGGGTTACGTGTAGGGTTAGGGTTAGGTTTAGGTTAGGTTTGTTAGGGTTAGGGTTGTTAGGGTTAGGGTTGTTAGGATTAGGTTTAGGGTTGTTAGGATTAGGGTTAGGGTTAGGGTTGTTCGAGTTAGGGTTAGGTTTGTTAGGGTTAGGAGTAGGGTTAGGGTAGGGTTGTTAGGGATAGGGTTAGGGTTGTTAAGGTTAGGGTTAGCGTTAAGGTTAGGGTTGTTAGTATTAGGGTTAGGGTTTTAAGGGTTAGGATTAGGGGTAGGGTTTGGGTAGTTAGTGTTGGGGTTGTTTGGGTTAGGGTTAGGGTTAGGGTTAGGATTGTTAGAGTTAGGATTAGGGCTGTTAGCATTAGGTTTAGGGTTAGGATTAGGGGTTAGGTTTAAGGGTTAAGGGTTATGTTAGGGTTAGGTTTAAGGGTTATGGTTAGGTTTAGTATTAGGGTTAGGGTTAAGGTTAGGGTTAGTGTTAGGGTTAGGGTAACTGTTAGTGTTAGTGTTATGGTTATGGTTAGGGTTAGGGTTAGGGTTAAGGGTTAAGGGTTAGGGTTAGTCTTAAGCTTATGTTTAGGTTTAGGGTTAGGGTTAGGATTAGGGTAAGGGTTAGGGTTAGTGTTAGTCTCTGGCTTAGGCGTAGGGTTAGGGTTAGGTGTAGGGTTTGGGTTAGGGTTGTTAGGGTCAGGGATAGTCTCAGGCTTAGGCTTAGAGTTAGGGTTAGGTGTAGGGTTTGGGTTAGGGTTAAGGTTAGGGTTGTTAAGGTTAGGGTTGTTAGCGTTAGGTTTAGACTCAGGGTCATGGTCAGGGTTACGGTTAGGGTTAAGGGTTATGGTTAGGGTTTAGGGTTAGGGTTAGGCGTAAGGTTAGGGATGGTGTTAGGGTTAGGGTTAGGGTTAGGGTTAGTGTTAGTGTTAGGGATAGGGTTAGGGTTAAGGATAGGGTTAGTTTTAGTGTTAGGGTTAGGGTTAAGGGTTAGGTTTAGGATTAGTGTTAGTGTAAGTGTTAAGGTCAAGGTCAGGGTCAGGTTTAGGGTTAGGGTTAGGGATAGGGTTAGGTTTAGGGTTAGGGTTAAGGGTTAAGGGTTAGGGTTAGGGTTAATGTAAGGTTTAGGATTAGGGGTTACGGTTAGGGTTAGGTTAGGGTTAGTGTTATGGTTAGTGTTAGGGTTAAGGGTTAGGGTTAGGATTAGGATTAGGGTTAGGTTTGGCTTAGTGTTAGGCTTAGGGTAAGGGTTAGGGATAGGGTTAGGTTTAGGTTTAAGGTTAATTTTTGGTTAGGTTTAAGGGTTAGGGTTAGGGTTATGGTTAGGGTTTAGGGTTAGGGTTAGGGGTAGGGGTAGGGTTAGTGTTAAGTTAGGGTTAGTGTTAGGGTTAGGGTTAAGGTTAGAGTTAGGGTTCATGTTAGGGTTAGGGTTGAGGGCTAGGGTTAGGATTAGGGTTAGGGTAAATTTTAGTGTCAGGGTCAGGGTCAGGGTTAGGGTTAGGGTTAAGGATAGGGTTAGGTTTAGGGTTAGGGTTAAGAGTTAAGGGTTAGGGTTAGGGTTAGTGTAAAGTTTAGGTTTAGTGGTTAGAGTTAGAGTTAGGTTAGTGTTAGTGTTAGGGTCAAAGTCAGGGTCAGGGTTATGGTTAGGGTTAGGGTTAGGTTTAGGGTTAGGTTTAGGGTTAGGGTTAAGGGTTAAGGGTTAGGGTTAGGGTTAGTGTAATGTTTAGGTTTAGTGTTTAGGGTTAGAGTTAAGTTAGTGTTAGTGTTAGGGTCAAAGTCAGGGTCAGGGTTACGGTTAGGGTTAGGGTTAGTGTTAAGGTTAAGGGTTAGGGTAAGGGTTAGGTTTAGGGTTAGGTTTAGGGTTAAGGTTAGGGTTGTTAGGTTTATGGTTAGGGTTAGGGTTAGGGTTAGGGTTGTTTGGGTTAGAGTTAGGGTTGTTAGGGTTAGGGGTAGGGTTAAGGTGGGCTTGTTAAGGTTAGCGTTGTTACAGTTAGGGTTAGCATTAGGGTTAGGGTTAGGGTTAGGGTTAAGGGTTAATTTTAGGGTTAGGATAAGGTTTAGGTTTAGGGTTAGGGTTGTTAGGGTTAGGGGTAGGGTTAGGGTAGGGTTGTTAATGTTAGGGTTGTTACAGTTTGGGTTAGCATTAGGGTTAGGGTTGTTAGGATTAGAGTTAGGGTTGTTAGGGTTAGGGTTAGGGTTTGGGTAGTTAGGGTTTGGGTAGTTAGTGTTGGGGTTGTTTGGGTTAGTGTTAGTGTTAGGATTGTTAGAGTTAGGATTAGGGTTGTTAGGGTTATGTTTAGGGTTAGGGTTAGGCATTAGGGTTAAGGGTTAAGGGTTTGGGTTAGGGTTAGGGTTAGGGTAAAAGGTTACGGTTAGGTTTAAGATTTGAGTTAGGGTTAGGGTTAGGGTTAATATTAGGTTTAAGGGTTAGAGTAAGGGTTAGGGTAAGAATTGGGGTTAGTTTTAGGGTTAGGGTTTAGGGTTAGGGTTAGCGTTAGGGTTAGGTTTATGGTCTAGGCTTAGGCTTAGGCTTAGGGTTAGGCGTAGGCTTAGGTTTAGAGTTACGGTTAGGTTTAGCATTAGGGTAAGGGTTAGGGTTAGTGTTAGTCTCAGGCTTAGGCTTAGGGTTAGGGTTACGTGTAGGGTTAGGGTTAGGGTTAGGTTAGGTTTGTTAGGGTTAGGGTTGTTAGGGTTAGGGTTGTTAGGGTTAGGTTTAGGTTTGTTAGGATTAGGGTTAGGGTTAGGGTTGTTCGAGTTAGGGTTAGGTTTGTTAGGGTTAGGAGTAGGGTTAGGGTAGGGTTGTTAGGGTTAGGGTTAGGGTTGTTAAGGTTAGGGTTAGCGTTAAGGTAAGGGTTGTTAGTATAAGGGTTAGGGTTTTAAGGGTTAGGATTAGGGGTAGGGTTTGGGTAGTTAGTGTTGGGGTTGTTTGGGTAGAGTTAGGGTTAGGGTTAGGATTGTTAGAGTTAGGATTAGGGCTGTTAGCGTTAGGTTTAGGGTTAGGATTAGGGGTTAGGTTTAAAGGTTAAGGGTTATGTTAGGGTTAGGTTTAAGGGTTACGGTTAGGTTTAGTATTAGGGTTAGGGTTAAGGTTAGGGTTAGTGTTAGGGTTAGGGTAACTGTTAGTGTTAGGGTTATGGTTATGGTGATGGTTATGGTTAGGGTTAGGGTTAAGGGTTAAGGTTTAGGGTTAGGCTTAAGCTTATGTTTAGGTTTAGGTTAGGGTTAGGATTAGGGTAAGGGTTAGGGTTAGTGTTAGTCTCTGGCTTAGGCGTAGGGTTAGGGTTAGGTGTAGGGTTTGGGTTAGGGTTAAGGTTAGGGTTGTTAAGGTTAGGGTTGTTAGCGTTAGGTTTAGACTCAGGGTCATGGTCAGGGTTACGGTTAGGGTTAAGGGTTATGGTTAGGGTTTAGGGTTAGGGTTAGGGGTAAGGTTAGGGATGGTGTTAGAGTTAGGGTTAGGGTTAGGGTTAGTGTTAGTGTTAGGGATAGGGTTAGGGTTAAGGTTAGGGTTAGTTTTAGTGTTAGGGTTAGGGTTAAGGGTTAGGTTTAGGATTAGTGTTAGTGTAAGTGTTAAGGTCAAGGTCAGGGTCAGGTTTAGGGTTAGGGTTAGGGATAGGGTTAGGTTTAGGGTTAGGGTTAAGGGTTAAGGGTTAGGGTTAGGGTTATGTAAGGTTTAGGATTAGGGGTTACGGTTAGGGTTAGGTTAGGGTTAGTGTTATGGTTAGTGTTAGGGTTAAGGGTTAGGGTTAGGATTAGGATTAGGGTTAGGTTTGGCTTAGTGTTAGGCTTAGGGTAAGGGTTAGGGATAGGGTTAGGTTTAGGTTTAAGGTTAATTTTTGGTTAGGTTTAAGGGTTAGGGTTAGGGTTATGGTTAGGGTTTAGGGTTAGGGTTAGGGGTAGGGGTAGGGTTAGTGTTAAGTTAGGGTTAGTGTTAGGGTTAGGGTTAAGGTTAGAGTTAGGGTTCATGTTAGGGTTAGGGTTGAGGGCTAGGGTTAGGATTAGGGTTAGGGTAAATTTTAGTGTCAGGGTCAGGGTCAGGGTTAGGGTTAGGGTTAAGGATAGGGTTAGGTTTAGGGTTAGGGTTAAGAGTTAAGGGTTAGGGTTAGGGTTAGTGTAAAGTTTAGGTTTAGTGGTTAGAGTTAGAGTTAGGTTAGTGTTAGTGTTAGGGTCAAAGTCAGGGTCAGGGTTATGGTTAGGGTTAGGGTTAGGTTTAGGGTTAGGTTTAGGGTTAGGGTTAAGGGTTAAGGGTTAGGGTTAGGGTTAGTGTAATGTTTAGGTTTAGTGTTTAGGGTTAGAGTTAAGTTAGTGTTAGTGTTAGGGTCAAAGTCAGGGTCAGGGTTACGGTTAGGGTTAGGGTTAGTGTTAAGGTTAAGGGTTAGGGTAAGGGTTAGGTTTAGGGTTAGGTTTAGGGTTAAGGTTAGGGTTGTTAGGTTTATGGTTAGGGTTAGGGTTAGGGTTAGGGTTGTTTGGGTTAGAGTTAGGGTTGTTAGGGTTAGGGGTAGGGTTAAGGTGGGCTTGTTAAGGTTAGCGTTGTTACAGTTAGGGTTAGCATTAGGGTTAGGGTTAGGGTTAGGGTTAAGGGTTAATTTTAGGGTTAGGATAAGGTTTAGGTTTAGGGTTAGGGTTGTTAGGGTTAGGGGTAGGGTTAGGGTAGGGTTGTTAATGTTAGGGTTGTTACAGTTTGGGTTAGCATTAGGGTTAGGGTTGTTAGGATTAGAGTTAGGGTTGTTAGGGTTAGGGTTAGGGTTTGGGTAGTTAGGGTTTGGGTAGTTAGTGTTGGGGTTGTTTGGGTTAGTGTTAGTGTTAGGATTGTTAGAGTTAGGATTAGGGTTGTTAGGGTTATGTTTAGGGTTAGGGTTAGGCATTAGGGTTAAGGGTTAAGGGTTTGGGTTAGGGTTAGGGTTAGGGTAAAAGGTTACGGTTAGGTTTAAGATTTGAGTTAGGGTTAGGGTTAGGGTTAATATTAGGTTTAAGGGTTAGAGTAAGGGTTAGGGTAAGAATTGGGGTTAGTTTTAGGGTTAGGGTTTAGGGTTAGGGTTAGCGTTAGGGTTAGGTTTATGGTCTAGGCTTAGGCTTAGGCTTAGGGTTAGGCGTAGGCTTAGGTTTAGAGTTACGGTTAGGTTTAGCATTAGGGTAAGGGTTAGGGTTAGTGTTAGTCTCAGGCTTAGGCTTAGGGTTAGGGTTACGTGTAGGGTTAGGGTTAGGGTTAGGTTAGGTTTGTTAGGGTTAGGGTTGTTAGGGTTAGGGTTGTTAGGGTTAGGTTTAGGTTTGTTAGGATTAGGGTTAGGGTTAGGGTTGTTCGAGTTAGGGTTAGGTTTGTTAGGGTTAGGAGTAGGGTTAGGGTAGGGTTGTTAGGGTTAGGGTTAGGGTTGTTAAGGTTAGGTTAGCGTTAAGGTAAGGGTTGTTAGTATAAGGGTTAGGGTTTTAAGGGTTAGGATTAGGGGTAGGGTTTGGGTAGTTAGTGTTGGGGTTGTTTGGGTAGAGTTAGGGTTAGGGTTAGGATTGTTAGAGTTAGGATTAGGGCTGTTAGCGTTAGGTTTAGGGTTAGGATTAGGGGTTAGGTTTAAAGGTTAAGGGTTATGTTAGGGTTAGGTTTAAGGGTTACGGTTAGGTTTAGTATTAGGGTTAGGGTTAAGGTTAGGGTTAGTGTTAGGGTTAGGGTAACTGTTAGTGTTAGGGTTATGGTTATGGTGATGGTTATGGTTAGGGTTAGGGTTAAGGGTTAAGGTTTAGGGTTAGGCTTAAGCTTATGTTTAGGTTTAGGGTTAGGGTTAGGATTAGGGTAAGGGTTAGGGTTAGTGTTAGTCTCTGGCTTAGGCGTAGGGTTAGGGTTAGGTGTAGGGTTTGGGTTAGGGTTAAGGTTAGGGTTGTTAAGGTTAGGGTTGTTAGCGTTAGGTTTAGACTCAGGGTCATGGTCAGGGTTACGGTTAGGGTTAAGGGTTATGGTTAGGGTTTAGGGTTAGGGTTAGGGGTAAGGTTAGGGATGGTGTTAGAGTTAGGGTTAGGGTTAGGGTTAGTGTTAGTGTTAGGGATAGGGTTAGGGTTAAGGTTAGGGTTAGTTTTAGTGTTAGGGTTAGGGTTAAGGGTTAGGTTTAGGATTAGTGTTAGTGTAAGTGTTAAGGTCAAGGTCAGGGTCAGGTTTAGGGTTAGGGTTAGGGATAGGGTTAGGTTTAGGGTTAGGGTTAAGGGTTAAGGGTTAGGGTTAGGGTTAATGTAAGGTTTAGGATTAGGGGTTACGGTTAGGGTTAGGTTAGGGTTAGTGTTATGGTTAGTGTTAGGGTTAAGGGTTAGGGTTAGGATTAGGATTAGGGTTAGGTTTGGGTTAGTGTTAGGCTTAGGGTTAGGGTTAGGGATAGGGTTAGGTTTAGGTTTAAGGTTAATTTTTGGTTAGGTTTAAGGGTTAGGGTTAGGGTTATGGTTAGGGTTTAGGGTTAGGGTTAGGGGTAGGGGTAGGGTTAGTGTTAAGTTAGGGTTAGTGTTAGGGTTAGGGTTAAGGTTAGAGTTAGGGTTCATGTTAGGGTTAGGGTTGAGGGCTAGGGTTAGGATTAGGGTTAGGGTAAATTTTAGTGTCAGGGTCAGGGTCAGGGTTAGGGTTAGGGTTAAGGATAGGGTTAGGTTTAGGGTTAGGATTAAGAGTTAAGGGTTAGGGTTAGGGTTAGTGTAAAGTTTAGGTTTAGTGGTTAGAGTTAGAGTTAGGTTAGTGTTAGTGTTAGGGTCAAAGTCAGGGTCAGGGTTACGGTTAGGGTTAGGTTTAGGGTTAGGTTTAGGGTTAGGGTTAAGGGTTAAGGGTTAGGGTTAGGGTTAGTGTAATGTTTAGGTTTAGTGTTTAGGGTTAGAGTTAAGTTAGTGTTAGTGTTAGGGTCAAAGTCAGGGTCAGGGTTACGGTTAGGGTTAGGGTTAGTTTTAAGGTTAAGGGTTAGGGTAAGGGTTAGGTTTAGGGTTAGGTTTAGGGTTAAGGTTAGGGTTGTTAGGTTTATGGTTAGGGTTAGGGTTAGGGTTAGGGTTGTTTGGGTTAGAGTTAGGGTTGTTAGGGTTAGGGGTAGGGTTAAGGTGGGCTTGTTAAGGTTAGCGTTGTTACAGTTAGGGTTAGCATTAGGGTTACGGTTAGGGTTAGGGTTAAGGGTTAATTTTAGGGTTAGGGGAAGGTTTAGGTTTAGGGTTAGGGTTGTTAGGGTTAGGGGTAGGGTTAGTGTAGGGTTGTTAATGTTAGGGTTGTTACAGTTTGGGTTAGCATTAGGGTTAGGGTTGTTAGGATTAGAGTTAGGGTTGTTAGGGTTAGGGTTAGGGTTTGGGTAGTTAGTGTTGGGGTTGTTTGGGTTAGTGTTAGTGTTAGGATTGTTAGAGTTAGGATTAGGGTTGCTAGGGTTATGTTTAAGGTTAGGGTTAGGCATTAGGGTTAAGGGTTAAGGGTTTGGGTTAGGGTTAGGGTTAGGGTTAAAGGTTACGGTTAGGTTTAAGATTTGAGTTAGGGTTAGGGTTAGGGTTAAAATTAGGTTTAAGGGTTAGAGTAAGGGTTAGGGTAAGAATTAGGGTTAGTTTTAGGGTTAGGGTTTAGGGTTAGGGTTAGCGTTAGGGTTAGGTTTATGGTCTAGGCTTAGGCTTAGGCTTAGGGTTAGGCGTAGGCTTAGGTTTAGAGTTACGGTTAGGGTTAGCATTAGGGTAAGGGTTAGGGTTAGTGTTAGTCTCAGGCTTAGGCTTAGGGTTAGGGTTACGTGTAGGGTTAGGGTTAGGTTTAGGTTAGGTTTGTTAGGGTTAGGGTTGTTAGGTTTAGGGTTGTTAGGGTTAGGTTTAGGGTTGTTAGGATTAGGGTTAGGGTTAGGGTTGTTCGAGTTAGGGTTAGGTTTGTTAGGGTTAGGAGTAGGGTTAGGGTAGGGTTGTTAGGGTTAGGGTTAGGGTTGTTAAGGTTAGGGTTAGCGTTAAGGTTAGGGTTGTTAGTATTAGGGTTAGGGTTTTAAGGGTTAGGATTAGGGGTAGGGTTTGGGTAGTTAGTGTTGGGGTTGTTTGGGTTAGGGTTAGGGTTAGGGTTAGGATTGTTAGAGTTAGGATTAGGGCTGTTAGCGTTAGGTTTAGGGTTAGGATTAGGGGTTAGGGTTAAGGGTTAAGGGTTTGTGTTAGGGTTAGGTTTAAGGGTTACGGGTTAGGGTTAGGGTTAGGGTTAGGGTTAAGGTTAGGGTTAGTGTTAGTCTCAGCTTAGGCTTAGGGTTAGGGTTACGTGTAGGGTTAGGGTTAGGTTTAGGTTAGGTTTGTTAGGGTTAGGGTTGTTAGGGTTAGGGTTGTTAGGGTTAGGTTTAGGGTTGTTAGGATTAGGGTTAGGGTTAGGGTTGTTCGAGTTAGGGTTAGGTTTGTTAGGGTTAGGAGTAGGGTTAGGGTAGGGTTGTTAGGGTTAGGGTTAGGGTTGTTAAGGTTAGGGTTAGCGTTAAGGTAAGGGTTGTTAGTATAAGGGTTAGGGTTTTAAGGGTTAGGATTAGGGGTAGGGTTTGGGTAGTTAGTGTTGGGGTTGTTTGGGTAGAGTTAGGGTTAGGGTTAGGATTGTTAGAGTTAGGATTAGGGCTGTTAGCGTTAGGTTTAGGGTTAGGATTAGGGGTTAGGTTTAAAGGTTAAGGGTTATGTTAGGGTTAGGTTTAAGGGTTACGGTTAGGTTTAGTATTAGGGTTAGGGTTAAGGTTAGGGTTAGTGTTAGGGTTAGGGTAACTGTTAGTGTTAGGGTTATGGTTATGGTGATGGTTATGGTTAGGGTTAGGGTTAAGGGTTAAGGTTTAGGGTTAGGCTTAAGCTTATGTTTAGGTTTAGGGTTAGGGTTAGGATTAGGGTAAGGGTTAGGGTTAGTGTTAGTCTCTGGCTTAGGCGTAGGGTTAGGGTTAGGTGTAGGGTTTGGGTTAGTGTTGTTAGGGTCAGGGATAGTCTCAGGCTTAGGCTTAGAGTTAGGGTTAGGTGTAGGGTTTGGGTTAGGGTTAAGGTTAGGGTTGTTAAGGTTAGGGTTGTTAGCGTTAGGTTTAGACTCAGGGTCATGGTCAGGGTTACGGTTAGGGTTAAGGGTTATGGTTAGGGTTTAGGGTTAGGGTTAGGGTAAGGTTAGGGATGGTGTTAGAGTTAGGGTTAGGGTTAGTGTTAGTGTTAGGGATAGGGTTAGGGTTAAGGTTAGGGTTAGTTTTAGTGTTAGGGTTAGGGTTAAGGGTTAGGTTTAGGATTAGTGTTAGTGTAAGTGTTAAGGTCAAGGTCAGGGTCAGGTTTAGGGTTAGGGTTAGGGATAGGGTTAGGTTTAGGGTTAGGGTTAAGGGTTAAGGGTTAGGGTTAGGGTTAATGTAAGGTTTAGGATTAGGGGTTACGGTTAGGGTTAGGTTAGGGTTAGTGTTATGGTTAGTGTTAGGGTTAAGGGTTAGGGTTAGGATTAGGATTAGGGTTAGGTTTGGGTTAGTGTTAGGCTTAGGGTTAGGGTTAGGGATAGGGTTAGGTTTAGGTTTAAGGTTAATTTTTGGTTAGGTTTAAGGGTTAGGGTTAGGGTTATGGTTAGGGTTTAGGGTTAGGGTTAGGGGTAGGGGTAGGGTTAGTGTTAAGTTAGGGTTAGTGTTAGGGTTAGGGTTAAGGTTAGAGTTAGGGTTCATGTTAGGGTTAGGGTTGAGGGCTAGGGTTAGGATTAGGGTTAGGGTAAATTTTAGTGTCAGGGTCAGGGTCAGGGTTAGGGTTAGGGTTAAGGATAGGGTTAGGTTTAGGGTTAGGATTAAGAGTTAAGGGTTAGGGTTAGGGTTAGTGTAAAGTTTAGGTTTAGTGGTTAGAGTTAGAGTTAGGTTAGTGTTAGTGTTAGGGTCAAAGTCAGGGTCAGGGTTACGGTTAGGGTTAGGTTTAGGGTTAGGTTTAGGGTTAGGGTTAAGGGTTAAGGGTTAGGGTTAGGGTTAGTGTAATGTTTAGGTTTAGTGTTTAGGGTTAGAGTTAAGTTAGTGTTAGTGTTAGGGTCAAAGTCAGGGTCAGGGTTACGGTTAGGGTTAGGGTTAGTTTTAAGGTTAAGGGTTAGGGTAAGGGTTAGGTTTAGGGTTAGGTTTAGGGTTAAGGTTAGGGTTGTTAGGTTTATGGTTAGGGTTAGGGTTAGGGTTGTTTGGGTTAGAGTTAGGGTTGTTAGGGTTAGGGGTAGGGTTAAGGTGGGCTTGTTAAGGTTAGCGTTGTTACAGTTAGGGTTAGCATTAGGGTTACGGTTAGGGTTAGGGTTAAGGGTTAATTTTAGGGTTAGGGGAAGGTTTAGGTTTAGGGTTAGGGTTGTTAGGGTTAGGGGTAGGGTTAGTGTAGGGTTGTTAATGTTAGGGTTGTTACAGTTTGGGTTAGCATTAGGGTTAGGGTTGTTAGGATTAGAGTTAGGGTTGTTAGGGTTAGGGTTAGGGTTTGGGTAGTTAGGGTTTGGGTAGTTAGTGTTGGGGTTGTTTGGGTTAGTGTTAGTGTTAGGATTGTTAGAGTTAGGATTAGGGTTGCTAGGGTTATGTTTAACGTTAGGGTTAGGCATTAGGGTTAAGGGTTAAGGGTTTGGGTTAGGGTTAGGGTTAGGGTTAAAGGTTACGGTTAGGTTTAAGATTTGAGTTAGGGTTAGGGTTAGGGTTAAAATTAGGTTTAAGGGTTAGAGTAAGGGTTAGGGTAAGAATTAGGGTTAGTTTTAGGGTTAGGGTTTAGGGTTAGGGTTAGCGTTAGGGTTAGGTTTATGGTCTAGGCTTAGGCTTAGGCTTAGGGTTAGGCGTAGGCTTAGGTTTAGAGTTACGGTTAGGGTTAGCATTAGGGTAAGGGTTAGGGTTAGTGTTAGTCTCAGGCTTAGGCTTAGGGTTAGGGTTACGTGTAGGGTTAGGGTTAGGTTTAGGTTAGGTTTGTTAGGGTTAGGGTTGTTAGGTTTAGGGTTGTTAGGGTTAGGTTTAGGGTTGTTAGGATTAGGGTTAGGGTTAGGGTTGTTCGAGTTAGGGTTAGGTTTGTTAGGGTTAGGAGTAGGGTTAGGGTAGGGTTGTTAGGGTTAGGGTTAGGGTTGTTAAGGTTAGGGTTAGCGTTAAGGTTAGGGTTGTTAGTATTAGGGTTAGGGTTTTAAGGGTTAGGATTAGGGGTAGGGTTTGGGTAGTTAGTGTTGGGGTTGTTTGGGTTAGGGTTAGGGTTAGGGTTAGGATTGTTAGAGTTAGGATTAGGGCTGTTAGCGTTAGGTTTAGGGTTAGGATTAGGGGTTAGGGTTAAGGGTTAAGGGTTTGTGTTAGGGTTAGGTTTAAGGGTTACGGTTAGGTTTAGTAATAGGGTTAGGTTTAAGGTTAGGGTTAGTGTTAGTCTCAGGCTTAGGCTTAGGGTTAGGGTTACGTGTAGGGTTAGGGTTAGGTTTAGGTTAGGTTTGTTAGGGTTAGGGTTGTTAGGGTTAGGGTTGTTAGGGTTAGGTTTAGGGTTGTTAGGATTAGGGTTAGGGTTAGGGTTGTTCGAGTTGGGGTTAGGTTTGTTAGGGTTAGGAGTAGGGTTAGGGTAGGGTTGTTAGGGTTAGGGTTAGGGTTGTTAAGGTTAGGGTTAGCGTTAAGGTTAGGGTTGTTAGTATTAGGGTTAGGGTTTTAAGGGTTAGGATTAGGGGTAGGGTTTGGGTAGTTAGTGTTGGGGTTGTTTGGGTTAGGGTTAGGGTTAGGATTGTTAGAGTTAGGATTAGGGCTGTTAGCCTTAGGCTTAGGGTTAGGATTAGGGGTTAGGTTTAAAGGTTAAGGGTTATGTTAGGGTTAGGTTTAAGGGTTACGGTTAGGTTTAGTATTAGGGTTAGGGTTAAGGTTAGGGTTAGTGTTAGGGTTAGGGTAACTGTTAGTGTTAGGGTTATGGTTATGGTGATGGTTATGGTTAGGGTTAGGGTTAAGGGTTAAGGTTTAGGGTTAGGCTTAAGCTTATGTTTAGGTTTAGGGTTAGGGTTAGGATTAGGGTAAGGGTTAGGGTTAGTGTTAGTCTCTGGCTTAGGCGTAGGGTTAGGGTTAGGTGTAGGGTTTGGGTTAGTGTTGTTAGGGTCAGGGATAGTCTCAGGCTTAGGCTTAGAGTTAGGGTTAGGTGTAGGGTTTGGGTTAGGGTTAAGGTTAGGGTTGTTAAGGTTAGGGTTGTTAGCGTTAGGTTTAGACTCAGGGTCATGGTCAGGGTTACGGTTAGGGTTAAGGGTTATGGTTAGGGTTTAGGGTTAGGGTTAGGGGTAAGGTTAGGGATGGTGTTAGGGTTAGGGTTAGGGTTAGGGTTAGGGTTAGTGTTAGTGTTAGGGTTAGGGTTAACGTTAGGGTTAGTTTTAGTGTTAGGGTTAGGGTTAAGGGTTAGTTTTAGGATTAGTGTTAGTGTAAGTGTTAAGGTCAAGGTCAGGGTCAGGTTTAGGGTTAGGGTTAGGGATAGGGTTAGGTTTAGGGTTAGGGTTAAGGGTTAAGGATTAGGGTTAGGGTTAGTGTAATGTTTAGGTTTAGTGTTTAGGGTTAGAGTTAAGTTAGTGTTAGTGTTAGGGTCCAAGTCAGGGTCAGGGTTACGGTTCAGGTTAGGGTTAGTGTTAAGGTTAAGGGTTCGGGTAAGGGTTAGGTTTAGGGTTAGGTTTAGGGTTAAGGTTAGGGTTGTTAGGTTTATGGTTAGGGTTAGGGTTAGGGTTAGGGTTGTTTGGGTTAGAGTTAGGGTTGTTAGGGTTAGGGGTAGGGTTAAGGTGGGCTTGTTAAGGTTAGCGTTGTTACAGTTAGGGTTAGCATTAGGGTTAGGGTTAGGGTTAGGGTTAAGGGTTAATTTTAGGGTTAGGATAAGGTTTAGGTTTAGGGTTAGGGTTGTTAGGGTTAGGGGTAGGGTTAGGGTAGGGTTGTTAATGTTAGGGTTGTTACAGTTTGGGTTAGCATTAGGGTTAGGGTTGTTAGGATTAGAGTTAGGGTTGTTAGTGTTAGGGTTAGGGTTTGGGTAGTTAGGGTTAGGGTTGCTTGGATTAGGGTTAGGGATAGGGTTAGCATTGTTTGGGTTAAGATTAGGGTTGTTAGTGTTAGTGTTAGGTTTAAGTTTAGGGTTAGGGTTATGGGTTAAGGGTTTGGTTAGTGTTAGGGTTAGGGTTAGGGTTTAGGGTTAGTGTTAGTTTTAGGGTTAGGGTTAGCGTTAGGGGTACGGTTAGGTTTAGGGTTAGGTTTAGAGTTAGGGTTGGGGTTAGGGCTAGGGTTAGAGTTTAGGGTTAAGGTTTAGGGTTAGAGTTAGCATTAGGGTTAAGGTTATTAGGGTTAGTGTTAGGGTTGTTAGTTTTAGGGTTAGGGTTTGGGTTAGGGTTAAGGTTTGGGTTAGTGTTAGGGTTAGGGTTAGGGTTAGGGTTAAGGGTTAGCGTTAGGGTTTGGTTTAGGATTAGGGGTTAGGGTTAAGGGTTAAGGGTTAAGGGTTAAGGGTTTGGGTTAATATTAGAATTAAGGGTTACGGTTAGGTTTAGGTTACGGTTAGGTTTAGAGGTAGTGTTAGGTTCAGGATCAGGGTCAGGGTCAGGGTTACGGTTAGGGTTAGGGTTAGGGTTAAGGGTTAGGGTTAGGGTTAGGTTTAGGGTTAGGTTTTAAGGTTAGGTTTTAGGGTTAGTGTTAGGGTAATGATTAGGGTTAGGGTTAATGTTAGGTTCAGGGTCAGTGTTAGGGTTAGGGTTAGGCTTAAAGGTTAAGGTTAGGGTTAGGGGTTAGGATTAGGGTTAGGGGTTAGGGTTAAGGGTTAAGGGTTAGGGTTAGGGTTTGTGTTAGGCTTAGGGTTAGGATTAGGGTTAGGTTTAGGGTTAGGTTTAGGGTTTAGGGTTAGGGTTAGGGTTAGGGATAGCGTTAGGTTTAGCGTTAGGGTTAAGTGTTAAGGGTTAGGGTTAGGGTTAGTGTAAGGTTTAGGATTAGGGGTTAGGGTTAGGCTTAGGATTAGGGTTAAGGGTTAGGATTAGGGGTTAGGGTTAAGGTTAGTGTTTAGGGTTAAGGGTTAAGGGTTAGGGTTTGGGTTTGTTTTAGGCTTAGGGTTAGATTTAGGGTTAGGTTTATTGTTTAGGGTTAGGGTTAGGGTTAGGGTTAGGTATACGGTTAGGTTTAGGGTTAGGGTTAAGTGTTAAGGGTTAGCGTTAGGGTTAGTGTAAGGTTTAGGATTAGGGGTTAGGGTTAGGTTTAGGTTAGGGTTAGTGTTAGGGTTATGGTCAAGGTCAGTGTCAGGGTCAGGGTTACGGTTAGGGTTAGGGATAAAGGTTAGGGTTAGGGTTAGTGTTAGGGTTAGGATTAAGGGTTAAGGGTTAAGGGTTAGTGTTAGGGTTAGGGTTAAGTGTTAGGGTTAGGGTTAGGGTTAAGATTACGGTTAGTCTTAGGGTTAGGTTAAGGGTAAGGCTTAGGCTTAGGGTTAGTCTTAGGCTTAGTGTTAGGGTTAGGTTTAGGGTTAGTGTTAGATTTAGGTTTATCTTTAAGGTAAGGGTTAGGGTTAGGGGTTAGGGTTAGGGTTAGGGTTAGGGTTAGGGGCAGGTTCAGGGGCAGGTTTAGGGTCAGGGTCAGGGTTAGTGTTAGGGTTAGGGTTAAGGGTTCGTTTTTGGGTTAGGGTAAGTGTTAGGGTTAGGGTTAGGGTTTAGGGTTAGTGTTAGTGTTAGGGTTAGGGTTTAGGGTTAGGGTGACGGTTAGGCTTTAGTACTAGGGTTAGGGTTAAGAATAGTGTTAGGATTAGGGATAGAGTAAGGGTTAAGGGTTAAGTGTTAGGGTTAGGTTAAGGTTAGGCTTAGGGTTAGAATTAAGATTAGGGTTAGGGTTAGGGTTAGGGTTAGGGTTAGGATTAGGGTTAAGGTTAGGGTTAAGGTTAGGGTTAGGGTTAGGGTTAGGGTTAGGGTTATGGTTAGTGTTAGTCTCAGGCTTAGTCTTAGGGTTAGGGTTAGGGTTAGGTTTAGGTTTCGGTTTAGGGTTAAGGTTAGGGTTGTTAGGTTTAGGGTTAGGGTAGGGTTAGGGTAGGGTTGTTAAGGTTAGGGTTATTAGGGTTAGCATTAGGGTTAGGGTTGTTAGGGTTAGGGTTAGGGTTAGGGGTAGGGGTAGGGTTTGGGTAGTTGGGGTTCGGGTTGTTTGGGTTAGTGTTAGGGATAGTGTTAGGAATTTTAGGGTTAAGATTAGGGTTGTTAGGGTTAGGGTTAGATTTAAGTTTAGGGTTAGTGTTAGTGGTTAGGGTTAAGGGATAAGGGTTTGGGTCAGGGTTAGGATTAGGTTTAGGGTTTAGGGTTAGTGTTAGGGTTAGGGTTAGGGTTAAGGTTTAGTGTTAGGGTTAGGGTTAAGGCTAGGGTTAGGGTTTAGGGTTAAGACTAGGGTTAGGGTTTAGGGTTAAGGGTTAGGTTTAGTGTTATGTTTAGGCTTAGGTTTAGGCTTAGGCTTAAGTTTAGCTTCAGGTTCAGAGTCAGGGTCAGGGTTAGGGTTAGGGTTATGGTTAAGGTTAGTGTTAGTGTTAGTGTTAAGGGTTAGGGTTAGGTTTGGGTTTAGGGTTAGTGTTAGGGTTAGGGTTATGTTTAGGCTTAGGCTAATGTTAGGGTTAGGGTTAATGTTAGGATTAGGGTTAGGGTTAGGCTTAGGCTTAGGTTTAGGGTTAGAGTTAAGTTTAGGTTTTAGGGTTAGGGTTTAGGGTTAGGGTTACGGTTAGAGTTAGGGTAAATGGTTAGGGTTAGGGTTAGAGCTAGGGTTTGGCTTAAGGGTTAAGGATTAGGGTTAGGGTTAGGATTATGGTTAGGGTTAGGGTTAGGGTTAGGCATAGGCTTAGGTTTAGGCCTAGGCTTAGTGTTAGGTTTTGTTTTAGGGTTAGGTTAGGTTTAGGGTTCAGGTAAGGGTTAGGGTTAGGGGTTAGGGTTAGCGTTAAGGGTTAAGTGTTAGGGTTAGGGTTAGGGTTAGGCTTAGGGTTAGGGTTATGGTTAGGGTTAAGGTTTAGGGTTAGGTTAGGGTTAGGGTTAGAGATAGAGTTAGGTTTAGGGTTAAAGTTAAGGGATATTTTTAGTGTTAGTGTTAGGGTTGGGGTTAAGGTAAGTGTCACGGTTAGTGTTAGAGTTAGTGTTAGAGTTAGGGTTAGGGTTAGGTTTAGTGTTAGGGTTAGGGTTAGGGTTAAGGTTAGAGTTAGGGTTTATGTTAGGGTTAGGGTTGAGGGCTAGGATTAGGATTAGTGTTAGAGTAAGTGTTAGGGTCAGGGTCAGGGTTAGGGTTAGGGTTAGGGATAGGGTTAGGTTTAGGGTTAGGGTTAAGGGTTAAGGGTTAGGGTTAGTGTAAGGTTTAGGATTAGTGATTAGTGTTAGAGTTAGGTTAGGGTTAGTGTTAGGGTCAAAGTTAGGGTCAGGGTTACGATTAGGGTTAAGGTTAAGGGTTAGGGTTAGGTTAGGGTTAGGATTATGTTAAGGTTAAGGGTTAGGGTAAGGGTTAGGTTTAGGTTAGGTTTAGGGTTAAGGTTAGGGTTGTTAGGTTTATGGTTAGGGTTAGGGTTGTTTGGGTTAGAGTTAGGGTTGTTAGGATTAGGGTTAGGGTTAAGGTGGGCTTGTTAAGGTTAGCGTTGTTACAGTTAGGGTTAGCATTAGGGTTAGGGTTAGGGTTAGGGTTAAGGGTTAGTTTTAGGGTTAGGGTAAGGTGTATGGTTAGGGTTAGGGTTGTTAGGGTTAGGGGTAGGGTTAGGGTAGGGTTGTTAAAGTTAGGGTTGTTACAGTTAGGGTTAGCATTAGGGTTAGCGTTGTTAGGATTAGAGTTAGGGTTGTTAGGGTTAGGGTTAGGGTTTGGGTAGTTAGGGTTAGGGTTGCTTGGATTAGGGTTAGGGTTAGGGTTAGCATTGTTAGGGTTAAGATTAGGGTTGTTAGTGTTATTGTTAGGTTTATGTTTAGGGTTAGGTTTATGGGTTAAGGGTTTGGGTTAGTGTTAGGGTTAGGGTTCGGGTTTAGGGTTAGTGTTAGTTTTAGGGTTAGGGTTAGTATTAGGGTTAGGGTTAGGTTTAGGGTTAGGTTTAGTGTTAGGGTTAGGGTTAGGGCTAGGGTTAGGGTTTAGGGTTAAGTTTTAGGGTTAGAGTTAGGGTTAGGTTAAGGTTATTAGGGTTAGTGTTAGGGTTGTTAGTTTTAGGGTTAGGGTTTGGGTTAGGGTTCGAGTTAGGGTTAGGTTCTTAGTGTTAATATTAGGGTAGTGTAATGGGGTTAGTGTAGGTTAAGGGTATGCGTAAGGGATGGTTTAGGCTTAGGGGTTAGGGTTAAGAGTTAAGGGTTAGGGTTAGTATAGAATAAGGGTTACGGTTAGGGTAAGGTTACGGTTAGGTTGGGTAGGGTTGGTATCTGGTCAGGAGGTAGGGTAGGGTTTACGGTTAGGGTTAGGGTTAGGGTTAGGTTTAGGCTTAGGGTTAGGTTATGCTTCGGGTTAGGGTTAGGGTTAGGGATAGGTTAGGGTTAGGTTAGGGTTAGGTTTAGGGTTAGTTTTAGTGTTAGGGTTAGGGTAATGATTAGGGTAGGATTATTGTTAGGTTCAGGGTCAGGGTAGGGTTAGGGTTAGGCTTAAGGGTTAGGGTTAGTGTTAAGGGTTAGGGTTAGGGTAGGTTAGGATTAGGGTTAAGGTTAAGGGTTAAGGGTTAGGGTTATGGTTTGTGTTAGGCTTAGGGTTAGGATAAGGTTAGGTTTAGGTTAGGTTTAGGGTTTAGGGTTAGGGTTAGAGTTAGGAATAGCGTTAGGTTTAGCGTTAGGGTTAAGTGTTAAGGGTTAGGGTTCGGGTTAGTGTAAGGTTTAGGATTAGGGGTTAGGGTTAGGGTAAGGATTAGGGTTAAGGGTTAGGTTTATGGGTTAGGGTTAAGGTTAGGGTTTAGGGTTAAGGGTTAGGGTTAGGGTTTGGGATTGTGTTAGGCTTAGAGTTAGGATTAGGTTTAGGGTCAGGGTTACGATTAGGGTTAGGTTAAGGGTTAGGGTTAGGGTTAGGGTTAGGATTATTGTTAAGGTTAAGGGTTAGGGGTAAGGGTTAGGTTTAGGGTTAGGTTTAGGGTTAAGGTTAGGGTTGTTAGGTTTATGGTT
>NC_134530.1:297646434-297649243 GCF_050624435.1 Tenrec ecaudatus
TGTTACCTACATAGTTCAAGTGCTCGTCCGTTTAAGCTAGATAGTCCAAGTGCCCGCTAGGTAACTTAGGTAGCCCAAGTACCCGCTAGGGAACGTACATAGTCCAAGTGCCCGCTGGGAACCTACATAGTCCAAGTGCTCGCTAGTTAACCTACATATACAGGGCCGCTTGTTGACCTAGATAGTCCCAGTGCCCGCTGGTTAACCTAGATAGTCCAAGTGCCCGCTAGTAAGCTAAGAATCCAAAGTACCGATAGGGAACCTACATAGTCCAAGTGCCCGCTAGGTAATCTACATAGTCCATGAGCCCGTTCGTTAACCTAGATAGTCCAAGTGCCCGCTGTTAACATACATAGTCTTAGGGCCCGCTAGGTAACCTTGATAGTCCAAGTGCCTTCTAGTTAACCTACATAGTCCAAGTGCCCGCTCTGGAACCTACATAGTCCAAGTGCCCGCTCTGGCACCTACATAGTCCAAGTACACACTAGGTAACCTAAATAATCCATATGCCCGCTAGGGAAACTACATAGTCCAAGTGCCCATTAGTTAACCTAGATAGTCCAAGTGCCCACTAGGGGACGTACATAGTCCAAGTGCCCGCTAGGTAACCTAGATAGTCCAAGTGCGCGCTAGGGTATGTACATAGTCCGAGTGCCGGCTAGGAAACCTAGATAGTCCAAGTGCCCGCTAGTTAACCTTGATAGTCCAAGTGCCCGCTAGTTAACCTAAGTATTCCAAATGTCCGATAGGGATGCTACATAGTCCAAGTGCCCGCTAGGTAACCTACATAGTCCAAGTGCCCGTTCGTTAACCTAGATAGTCAAAGTGCCCGCTAGGTTACCGAGACAGTCCAAGTGCCCGCTAGTTATCCTACATAGTCCAAGTGCCCGATAGGGAACCTACATAGTCCAAGTGCCCGCTAGGCAAACTACATAGTCCAAGTGCCCGTTAGTTAACCTAGATAGTCCAAGTGCCCACTAGGGGACGTACATAGTCCAAGTGCACGCTAGGTAACCTACATAGTCCAAGTTCCCGATGGTAACATAAATAGTCCAAATGCCGGCTAGGGAAACTACATAGTCCCAAAGCCTGCTAGTGAACTTAGAGAGTCCAAGTGCCTGCTAGTAAACCTACATAATCCATGGGCCCGCTAGTTAACCTACATAGTGCAAGGGCCCGCTAGTTAACCTAGATAGTGCAAGTGTCCGCTAGTTAACCTACATAGTCCACGTGCCCGCTAGTTAACCTAGATAGTCCAAGTGCCCGCTAGGGATCCTTCATAATCCAAGTGCCTGCTAGGTAACCTAGATAGTTCAAGTGCCCCCTAGTTAACCTAGATAGTCCTAGTGCCTGTTAGTTAACCTAGATAGTCCAAGTGCCCACTAGGGGACATACATAGTCCAAGGGCCCGCTAGTTAACCTACATAGTCCAAGGTCCGTTAGTTAACCTAGATAGTCCAAGTGCCCGCTAGTTAACCTACAAAGTACAAGGGCCCGCTAGTTGACCTAGATAGTCCAAGTGCCCGCTAGTTAACCTAGAGAGTCAAAGTGCCCGCTAGTTAACCTAAGTAGTACAAATGTCCGATAGGGATCCTACATAGTCCAAGTGCCCGCTAGTTAACCTACATAGTCCAAGTCCCTGCTAGGTAACCTAGACAGTCCAAGTGACCATTAGGCTACCTACACAGTCCAAGTGCCCGTTCGTTAACCTACATAGTCCAAGTGCCCGCTAGGTAACGTAGATAGCCCAAGTGCCCGCTAGGAAACGTACATAGTCCAAATGCCCTCTAGGTACCCTTGATAGTTAAAGTGCCCGCTAATTAACCTACGTAGTCCAAGTGCCTGCTAGGTAAACTACATAGTCCAAGTGACCACTAGGTCACCTAGGACAGTCCAATGCCCGCTAGTTAACCTAGACTGTCCAAGTACCCGATAGGGATCGTACATAGTCCAAGAGCCCGCTAGGGAACCTACATAGTCCAAGGGCTCGCAAGGGAAACTACATAGTCCAAGTGCCCACTAGGTAACCTAGACAATCCAATTGCCCGCTAGTTAACCTAGACAGTCCAAGTACCCGATAGGGAACATACATAGTCCAAGTGCCCGCTGGGAACCTACATAGTCCAAGTGCTCGCTAGTTAACCTACATAGTACAAGGGCCGCTAGTTGACCTAGATAGTCCAAGTGCCCGCTGGTTAACCTAGATAGTCCAAGTGCCCGCTAGGTAAGCTAAGTAGTCCAAATGTCCGATAGGGATCCTACATAGTCCAAGTGCCCGCTAGGTAACCTACATAGTCCAAGAGCCCGTTCGTTAACCTAGATAGGCCAAGTGCCCACCAGGTAACCTACACAGTCCAAGTGCCCGCTCGGTTACCTACATAGTCCAAGTGCACGTTCGTTAACCTAGATAGTCCAAGTGCCCGTTTGGTAACCTACATAGTCTTAGGGCCCGCTAGGTAACCTTGATAGTCCAAGTGCCTTCTTGTTAACCTACATAGTCCAAGTGCCCGCTAGGGAACGTACGTAGTCCAAGTGCTCGCTAGGCAACCTACATAGTCCAAGTGCCCTCTAGTTAACCTAGATAGTCCAAGTGCCCGCTAGGTAACCTAAGTAGTCCAAATGTCCGATAGGGATTCTACATAGTCCAAGTGCCCGCTAGGTAGCATACATAGGCCAAGTGCCCGTTCGTTAACCTAGATAGTCCAAGTGCCCGCTAGGTAACCTAGAGTGTCGAAGTGACCGCTAGGTAACCTAGATAGTCCAAGTGCCCGCTAGGTAACCTACATAGTCCAAGTGCCCGCTATGTAAC